>NW_025918353.1:2500-20717 GCF_019202785.1 Penaeus chinensis
CACACACACACACACACACACACACACACACACCACACACACACACACCGCAATATATTATAATCATGTAAACTGACAAATACAGAGAGTGAGGGAAATGGTTCACAAACAGACAGCAAAAATTATCAGACACAGAGTAATGACAGAAATAGTGACAAATGGTGTTTAATAATGTCGATAGGGCAGATGCGATAAACTTGCAAAATCAAGTATATACTTAAATATAACACTCTCTGCCACTTTGTTACAGTGTGCTCCGTTAGATAACATGTTATAAGCATAGTATAAAGGTGAATTATATTAGTGCTAATTAATCTTCGGTATATTTACGGGTTTAATTACATGATAATATGATGTATGTTTGATTACTCTCAGGTTTTCGTATGGTGGATTAGTGCTATATTATTGGTCTTTGGATAACCTTGTATGCATAAATAAGTAAACGCATCATTTTTGGAAAAGTCCGAAAGAATAACATACACATGGATAAACTTAAAAACAGTCATAGTTGCTGGGTTTCACACAAATTCTGATTTATTTTCTACGAGACCAAATCAGCAGTGGTATTGAATCACAGACCTCCATTGAGGAATGATATATTGGATAAGCATTACTAAGAAGTGAGCGAGAGCAAGAGAGAAAGAGAGAATGAAAGACAGGAGAAAAAATATAGGTAGAGCGAGAAAGAATATAAAGATAGACAAAAGAGAATGGGAGAGAGGGGAGGAGGGACACAGACAGACAGACAGACACACACAAACACACAAATTATCAAATTGACCACCCTGGAACAAAAAAGCCCATTTCGTTCAGATATCCATTTCCTGTAGATAAGGACGCGTTTCTTCATACCGATTTATCAGTCCCCTGCAAATCAACGGCACTGAAGCAAAAGTAATCAAAGGTTACTCTTTCCATAAGTAAAGCCTCTCGAGGTGTCAAAATTCACGTTCCAATCAAGCTTCGTGTGAGAGGTATAAGAGAAGATGATATGAGCGTGAAGTTAAGAGTAAGGCTACCAGGGTGAATCTGGAAATTAAGGATTGGGGGAAAAAGGAGATAGGCAAAAAAGATGAGGTAAAGATAGTAATAAATGTAAAAGGGAATTTAAGGAAAGTAGCGGGTAGAAAGGTGGATTTTAAAGGAAGGAAAGTTCGAGGCGATGATTAAGCACTGGCTGTAACGTTTAGGTGAATAAATTATCTGCTGCCTGTGACTGCTAGAGGGATAATTCAGAGCTCTCCAGAAAAAAAGACACTTTCACGACGGATAAACCAAGCTTATATCTAGCTTTCAGTTACCGATACTAGGCCTACATTTGCAGTTCACCAACAGGTTTTAACTAATTAATATTGATCTGCTGAAAAATTACAACATCGCTTACATTTCATTTACACCATGCACCCCATTGTACACATATAAAAACACACTCACAACGTACACCTAGACACATGATTAATGTGGATTTGCTTCAAAATTAATGCACAAATAAAATGAATGGCTAATACCAGTTTATCCACAGAATTTCAACAATACATTGTATATCTTATTAGTACATAGATACATCATTCACAACTACGTGCTTTGTGTCTTTTTATAAGCTGACTTTGCTAACAAACAGGAGGCCAATAGATATACCCGTGTAGTGCACTGCAACAGAGGAAGGGAAATAAACAGAATAAGTGGGAAGAAGGCAAAGTTTATAACTCAATGTTACTATATCATTCATTAATGATTCATTCATTAATATCCCAAATTAATATTAATAAATGTAACTAAAACACGAAGGTAATTGAAATTGAAGAAGAAAAAAACAAGAAGAAGAAAATGAAGAAACGGAAAGGGAGGAAAATCAGCTAGGAAATTTCAGGCATTCATTAGCACAGCCATAAAGTTCAGGCGGAAGAATTTTTAGCTTTCTTGCCAGCGAGAGGATGACTTGAATCTCTCAGCAATAGCTTCATGCAATAAAGCCGAGCTATTTTTTTATGCAGGATTTCGTTTATTCCATACCCCCCCCCCCACCCCCCTGATAATTTATCAGCCAAGGTCATAGTCCTTGAGTGACAAATCAACTTGCTGTAAGTATATTTATCTGGATAGAAAATAACCAAGCTTATCCGTGTACGATATGTTCCCACACACGCATTTTCGTAAATAGAGAATACATGTACGCCCACAAGCACAGCTTGCGAAAATATACATAAGTATAATGGATTATGGGGTAATGCGAATCAATAAAATGGAGACATACAATAAATATATCTAATGGTTTAATGTCTTTTCCTAATTAATTGAACAAGAAATAAATCTAATGGCTAATGGTATTTCCCAAAGCCTTTAATATGTTCTTTTTTATCTATCATCTGCTACTGATAAACATTAGACATGTTGTACACGAACCTAATCCTTAGGAACCCTATAACCATTTGTATGTTTGTATTTATTTATGGTATTACAACTCAGATCCCATAATGTAATTCTGATATATTCTCAAGTTTCTTATCCATCAACGTATTCCTTTCTTTATGTGGGCTGACTGGCAGCATATCAGACGTATAAAAAGACACATGGTATGGTACTAGCTGAATTTCAAGTAGGAAGAATCCAAAAGGGAAATGTTAAAGGAGATTATAGAAAAAAAAGTTTAGGAGGTTAAGGCTTCCAAGATGAAATCTTTCAAATAAGATTGGAAGAAAAAAGGGGGTCTGGGAAAAAAACGTTCAGGATAGATTAGATTTAAGGGAAGCAAGACGTAAAAGTGGAAGGAATTTAGGAGGATAAGTTCAGAAGGTTTCAAATTCGGAGGGCAACTACAGGCGGTGATTGTAGCACCGGCGATAAACTTCAGGCGGAATATTTCAGCTAGCGAGAGGGAGAATTCAGAGCTCTCAGATATAGCAACATGCCATGAAGTCTATCTATTTTTAAACACCGGCTTGCGATTATCGTTACCGCACAACAGTATTTCATCAGCTATGGCCCATAATGCAGAGGGGGCGAACCAACTGGTGTGAAGAAATATCGATCTGCTAGAGAAAATGACAAGGCTTCTCCTGTGCATCATTTGTGTGTACGGCCCGGACACTTTAAACAAAGAAGATATTTATACTAAAAACAAAAAAAAACCTCACACACAACGTAAACTAATAAGCAAAAAGTAATAGGAATAAGGGTTAACACTGAACGAATAAATAATAATATTTATATGTAAAATGAAAACCAGAACGCACCCGCATCATCTCTAAATCTCATTATATATAATAATCATGATACAATAATTAAACAGAAATTATCATCTCTGACTACACTTGCATATTTATACACAATCTTACTTGCATCAGCTTAAAATAGACCATTGATTCACTTTATTAAAATCTTTATTAGACCAGACTGACTAAGCTAACACAGTCCACAGAACAGTTATTCTACACATCGTTGTGCATTGCAGCAGAGGAAGGTAAACAGATGGAGTGAATAGGGTGGAGGACATGGTCGCACGCGATATTAACTCTGTATGTTTACTTACACGTGAATCACTACACAGTAATATAGAGGAAACAGAAGTTAGACGAGCTCAAGAAAGTAATAGGAAGGTGTGATAATTCCTTCGAGATAGAATGACTTAAGGTAAGACATAAAAGTATGAATTCATGAGAAACGTCCAAAACTAAAAAAAAAAAAATCAGGAAAAATTTCAGTGATTTAGCAACTCGATAAAGTTGAGGTGAATTACTTTCAGCTTGTGGGGCTTCGATAGGGATAATTCAAGGATTCTCAAAATACTGTAGGCCATGACAAGTTTTTTTTTTTTTTTTTATTTTTTTTTTTTTTTTTTTTTTTTGACGATGGCTTTTCGATACAGAAACTAGTTAGTAGAATTTCTTCAGCCATGGTTTAAAAAGTCAACGATGGATGAGCATGTTCAAGTAACGCCGACAGTTCTCATGAATATTAAACAAACACACACATACACACACACACACACACACACACACACACACATATCACACACATACACACAACACACACCACACACACACACCGAACCCACACACACACACACACACACACACACGCACACACACACGCACACACAACGCACGCACCACAGGCCTAGGCAGAATAACAACGCAAAGGGATGACAAACAGACACAGAGGAGTGTAAAAAAGCACGGGCGATGTAAAAAAAGATTAAAGCACAAGCGAATGGTAATACAATAGTGCAGCGGGAATACAGAGTTGCCGTGAGCAACAGTTACTTTCACTTACAGTTATTTTAGGTTCTTGTTATATACTGCAATGTAATTTGCTCATGATTTTTGTTTCTTCTCCATCAGTTTGTATATGATAATGGTTGGGCAAATAAGATTTTGTTCTGTTTTGATTGCTCTCCTCTCTCCTCTCTTTTTCTCTCTTCTCTCTCTCTCTCGTCTCTTCCTCTCTCTCACTCTCTCTCTCTCTCTCCTCTCTCTCTCCTCTCTCTCTCTCTCTCAGGTGATAATTAGCACGATTTCATACATGAAGTTTAGTAAATGACTGTAAAAGAGTTAAAAAAAAAAGAAAACGACAGAGTTTAAAAGATTGAAGGGAGGTGACGCCTAAAGATTTCAGGGTAGAAAGTTCAGGTACTGATTAATATAGCAGATATAAGTGGTTTAGCAAGAGGAATATATCTGAATGTCATGGAGCTTCAGCTATTGTATTGCCGGTACACATTTAGCTATTTCTAAAGTATCTAGAAATATTTCATCATGCATGAAACCGTTCCCTGAGTGAAGTACAACATAAGCAAGTGATGTATTGCAGCACATGAAAATCATTACCAGTAATCATTTCTCTCCTCTCTTTCCTCTCTTCTCTCCTCGCTCTCTCTCTCTCTCTTCTCTCTCTCTCTCCTCTCTCTCTCTCTCCTCTCTCATCTCTCTCTCTCACTTCTTCTCCTCTCTCCGGACTTGGGCATGTACGTACAGGCCATTCCATCTTTGCATGCAAGTTCCAAGGAAATAAAACGGTAAAAGGTAAGTTAAACCCATTGTCGTCGGAAATTCTGTGCTCATTTTTGTCATATTTTTTTTTGCGAATGCATCTGCACAACGATGGCCTGCAAGTGCCCTATCCACAAAGGAGTCTTTTTTCTCATCTCTTCGCTTTTTTTTTTTTTTTTTTTATTTTTTTTTTGCTAATGGTAATGAATATCGATGGTGTTATTTTATTATATACAATAAATTACTATAATGGTTATAGACATTTTTAAACAGCAATATAAGATAACGTACAATACTTTATTTGCAGATCACGAAAAGCGTAAATAGCCCGAAAAGACCGACAGTAACTCCGCAATTGCTCATTAGTTTCTTAGTACAAGTGTACATCCCGTGCAAAAACAATAAATGAAACATGGAGCAAGAAAGTGATATCCCAACGAGGAAATTTAAGGAAAGTAAGATGCAGTGACTGGACCTTGAGGAAAAATTTCCCAGTGAGAAATTTCGGCTGGAAAGTTCAGGGGACGATATACTAGCAGACGATAAATTTCAGGAGGGAATATTCAGATGCGTGTTGAGAGAGTGAATCTTTTCCTTTCATCAGTCTAAGTTTCCGAATACTGCTGGCGAATAGTTCATCTGTCGTGTTATAATCCTGATCCGATTAATCAACAAGTTTAAGATTTTTTCGTACCACCCTTTTCTGTATCCACTTATCTCTAATATGTATGTATATATGGTATGTATATTTATGTGTGTGGTGGGTTTGGGTTGTGGGTGTGTGTGTGTGTGTGGTGTATATATATAATAATATATATATATATATATATAGTATAATATATTATAGAGAAGTATATACATATATATGTAATATATTCATATATATACATAGTTTATATATAAATATATATATATATAATTTGGGTATATAAAATTATATATACATATGATATAATATGTGATATAGTATATGTGATAGAATTATATATATATATATCTACAAATATAATATAACATATATATAATACATTATATACCATATATATATTTATATATATATAATAATATATTTTATACATAATAAAAATTAAAAACCATATATATATTTATATATATATATATATATATAATAGATGTATGGTGTGTTGGTATAAACTTATATAAACTAAGTACAGTACCATATTCAAGAGCAATAGATATGAAAGAGGGGACAAACCTAGCACCTAAATTATGAAGAACATTCTAACTGTTCCAACTTTTTCCCCTTTTCTTTGAAATCGTGCTATGTTCTTTCTTTTAGCCGGAGTTAAGTGATCCCTGACAGGATGATGACACTTATCTCACTGTAGCAATGTTATTCACACGGACATTAGAAGTCATTATTATCGTTCCAGAGAACTTACTTCTCTCATACCCCCCCCCCCCCTTCCCCTCCACCTATGGAGGGAAGGGAGGGCCATAGGAGGCAGAGACTGAGACCCAATGTAGGGGATCAGCCCTGCCTTGGTCCTCTGCCCCGCCTTCTACTAATTTTCAATGGTCTTTTCTTCTCCTCCCCCTTTTCCCTTTCCTTCTCTTCTTTAACCCCTTTCTTCGCCCAGTTATCCTAATCGTTAAATCATTTTTTACCCTTTTTGCCACAAACCTTTATCGTAATGTTATATGACCTTGATTCTAGCATATTTATTTATATAACCATTAACTATTCTTCACTATAAAACGAAAGAGAAGGGTCATTTGTCTTCTTCCAACTTCCTCCCGTAAATCAAACGCAGCGAGACCATATGAATTCCGAGTTAAGTCTTGCATCTAAATAAGGGCAAGGAGTAACAGTCCAGGTGCCAAAAACTTTGTTGTGAAGTAGTAAGGAAAAAAAATCATTGTAGAGTTGGATTAAAGAACTAAGATTTTCAAGAAGTTAGATTAAGGTTCGAGGGGGATAAAAATGAAAAAGGGATGGGGGGGGGGGGTAAGATGCAAAGAGAGAGAATTAAGCAAGGAAAGTTTGTGGGATTCGAGTATAGTACAAGCGACTTCTCGAGTGCCAGAAGCGACTGAGTTCAATATAATCTAAGTTGCTGTGGTTCCCCGAAGGGTTAATCCCGAGCTCCCAGAAACAAAAGTGGATCTATGATGCTACTTTCTTTTAACACAAGGGCTTATTCGATTACCGATGTATTGTTTTATACCTGTTAAATAGCAATTTTAAGTAATGGGTCAAAACATACTGTTAGCAACAGTGATCTGGAGAAATTGTTACTGACCCACGTACGAGAATATACGCGCGCACTGCATACATACAAAACACATACACACACATACCTCAGTAGCAATGCATTTTCGTATCACCAATTTTGTTTTAATATTTTATTATTTATTTATTATTTAATATTACCTACTACACACTACTACTACTACTACTTTTATTACTACTACTATTACTACTTTACTACTACTAATTTACTAATATAAACTACTTATTACTACTACTATTACTACTACTATTACTACTACTACTAATAGCTATTACTACTACTACTACTTAGTACTAACACACTAAAAACTAACACCTACAAACACTAAATATAGTACTAACATACTAATAAAACAAAACTAACAAGTACTACAAAAACTAACGTAAAAATTAACCCTACGTAAACCCCCTAAACTAAATATTATACGTACAAACCCCCTACCACAACAGCACACCAAGATACTAACTACCTAACTAACCCGCCCCAAAACCCCACAACACCCCTAAACCTACTACAAAAAATACCCTTAAAAAAAAACTAAAGTACTAACCTACAAACACCAACCGTCTAACCTAACTAAAAAACCCCTAAAACTAACTAAAAACACTAACTACACTACTTGGAACTAACTAAACTACTACACTTAACCACCTAACCATAACACCCCCACTACAACCTAAAAAACTAACCCTACAACCCCCCCTAAACTAGTATTATTATTATAGTCTGGAGGAATACCACAAGTTCTTGCTTTCCAATTAAAATTGGAAAAAAATTATAATGGCTGCAACCGAGTGATAAACAGATTTATGTATTATTTAAATTTTTCAGTGTCTTCTATCATTACAATGTATTGTTTGAAATTATTAAGCAGTGCTCTTTAAGTGTTCAGTGTAACGTCTGTTGTCAATTCATGATGCAATAGTTTTTTTCTTTTGCTCCTTGAATGTTACTCAATTACCATATATATATTATTTTTTTTTTTTTGTTTGTCATTACATAAACAGCTCTCTCTCTCTCTCTCTCTCATCTCTCTCTCTCCTCCTCACTCTCGTCACCCTCACTTCTCTCAATCACTCTCTCTCTCTCTCGTCTTTTCCCGAAATCATAATTTCTCTCTCTCTCTCTACTCTCTCTCCGTCGTCTCGCTCCAATCTCTCTCTCCCTCTCCATCCACCTCACCTCGTAATCTCTCCCCTCCCACCTCACTCTTATACCTTCCTCCTCCATCTCTCTCTCTCATCTCTCTATCTCTTCTCCGCTCCTCTCCCTCCTCTCTCCCTCTCTCCCGCTCATCCCTCTCTTCCTCCCTTCCTACTCTCCCTCTCCACCACTCTCCCATCCCTCTCTAACCTCTCTCCTCATCCTCTCCCTCTCTCCACTCTCTCCCTCCCTCCCCTCTAAGTTCCTATTCTCCCCTCTCCTCTCCACTCTCCCTCCCTCTCTATACCTCTCTCCCCTCTGTCCACTTCTCCCTCCCTCCTCTCCCCACTCTCCCACACTCCCATCCCCTCTACCTGTCTCTCCCTGCTCCTCCCTGCCTTTTTTCCTTTTCCCCCCAAGAATTTCTGCTCATAACTACATTGCACCACACCCCAGAATGTCACTTTATTTTAGTGCAATACTGCAAGAACAAAGGCGCATGACGGCACACGCATTAACATAATCACGTTGCATACCTAGCAAACCACTCTGCTTTTATATGCAATACTGTGTAAGACAGCATAACGACCAACACTCACACTAAGAGCCAAAGCCTATTTCCTTGAAAAAATACACGTAAAAAAAAGGCAACACCTGAAAAAAGTATACATAATCAAATTTAATACATCATCCGAACGTATGTATTATCCATTAATTTTATTTTTTTTTTTTTGTTTTTCTTCTCTCTTGCCGAGAATTGCCTGAGACTGTTTCTATTTTCGTTTTCCAGTATAAGTAATAACTAACGAGTAAAAGTTCAATGAGAAAACGTAGAAATAAAAAATAAAAAAAAAAAAAGGAAGGTAATTTTTTTTGGGGGGGGGACGTAAGATTTTCCAAATTGAAAGTCTTGGAATTTTGTACTGAAGAAAAGAATGATTTTTTTTAGATCCTAAAGAGAAAGAACTTTAGGGTATTAGACGCAGAAGACTTGGAAAGTTACGGAGGAAAAGTCCAACAAGGGAAGAAAGTTCAGGCGGTGTCATAATACAAGGTGTTAAAGTTCAGAGGAAATAGTTTTAAGAGGTCAGGATAAACCACAGATGGATAAACCTTCCCTTACCAAAATTGCTTACTGACATTTCATCCGCGCAGCCACTATAATAATCATATAACAACTGTAAAGAAGGTTTTCATCATTCTACAAATGAAACAAATTGGCAATCTATCAATATATGTGTATAGTAAAATAAATTGTCCTATTGAATTTACTACTGCAGGCATTATAGCTTCTCACGTCTCTCTCTCTATCATCTCCTCTCTCTCTCTCCTTCTCCTCTCTCTCTTCTCACTCTCTCTCTCGGTCGATTCTCTCTCCTCCTCATTCTCCATCTCTCCCTCTTCTCTGGAGAATAATAAAACGTAGGCAACTTTAATAAATCAAATAGATTAGATTCCATTACTTAGGAACAAAAGGCTTTAAAGTTTTTTCCATAACCAGTACTATAACATAAACAAAAGGAATAAGTAGTAAAAAATCAACGAGGAAAAATTTACTGTTAATCTATCTCTGTGCCTCCTTAACATATCACTCCTTTCGCAAATCACAACGCACATTTGAGAAAAAGAGGAATTAAAGCAAAATTCAGCACAAAAACAGGGATATTATATTGAAATATTCCCAGGTTTGAAATCGCAAGAATAAAAATGGAAGAAAAAAAAATAGGAAAATGAAATTGAGAAAGTTGAAAAGTAAAGCATAGGCAGTTTCATAAACCATTTGATAGCGTTACCCCTGTCAGTGCTCATGTGCTGTGATAGTTTCACGTAGGGCCATTTTACTTTATCAAGGAAAGGAATACAATTGTGCTACTATCCAATGCATTTAATGTGTAAGATAATTTGTTTGTTTTATTTTTGTTTTAATTGTTTTTGACACTCGTTTTCCTTATTATTAAACGTTCATTAATTAAATCATTAAATTCTTTACTTTTCCTTTATTACTATTCTCATTCATTTATTTGTCAGATGATTTATCCATTTACATATTCTTCACTAATTATTTTTCAGGTTACTCCAAAGGAACAATTACGGCCATGAACGGACCTCGTTACTACCACACCCCCCACCGCCAATAAACAGTTTTATTACTCCACAAGTGTGAATTTTGGACGCTGAGGATAATAAAGGTCGATGAAGTTCTGGAATATTTCGGTTACGAGCTGCTACGAGAAAAAAAAAAATCATATCTCAGCAAAAATATATCCCTGCGGGTGTCATAAAGCTAAAGCTCAAGGGAGCTATTTTCATCAGCAAGGTCTTTCGATTAAGCCTCTATTACCTATGATTGTTTCTCGAGTCGTTAACTCATATGCTTGAAGTGACTTTTAGGTGTAATATTGTAAACAAAAAAGGGTGTAATCATGCGAAGTATATTGGAAGCACGGGCAGTAAGTCTTGAAATTCAAGTGCGGAAAGTACATTCAAATACAAATTAATATACAATTGGCTAAAAAACACTAACTCAGAATACAGTACTTTCATTGCAAAGAAAACACCATTAATCATTAAACAGCTCGGTATACATGATTGAGAAACAAAAACAAAAGTAAATGAGAAAAAGTTTACATTTTCTTTTACTTCAATGTTTTGTAAAACTGACTATTACTTTTTTTATTCATCATGTCCTCTTCCGCCGCAAACTTGAACGCAGCGAAACCAAAAGAATAAGGGCATAGTAAGAACAGAGAAGTAAAATCATGGTGCAAAGATTTTCGGTTGAGAAGTTTTATAAGGAAGAGGTAATATGGAAGTGAAGTCTGGGATCTAAAGATTTTCTTCCCCAACGATGAATTCTGACCGAGAGGGGAGATTGGTGGGGAAAAAATCGAACGTGAGAGAAAAGATGAGATTCAGAGGCGAGAAGGAGAATTTAGGGGAAAGGAAAGATTTAGAAGGTGATTAAGTTTCGAGAAGGAAAGTTTCGGAGAGAAAGTTCAAATGGTGATTTAGGTGTAGGGCGATAAAAGTTCTTCTGGCGAGCGCTCCATTCCCTGTTAACCTTATGCGAGAGGTTAATTCAGAGCTTTTAAGAAAACACGTAAAATGACATAAAGCCTAAAAGCTATTTTTGTATTATTTATTTTAATATTAAGCTAGGCCGGTTGTTTGATATATTTCCCCCTTGAAATTTTCAACATACAAGGTAATAACAATAGTGCAAAATTATTTTTGAGTAAAATCAGTTTGCTTTTCCTTTTTGTTGAATGCAGTAAACATAAGTTCGCAACTCGATCAAGCTTGAAAAACACAAAATATAGTATAACCAAAACGCGCAATGTTCGCAATGAATGCAACGATATAGACATGATGCTCAAGCACATTAAAGACAATTGAAGATAAATATATAAAATAGATACTCTAACTGATATGCAAGAATATAGAGGTATAAAAGAGACGGATAGCCCTAACAGAGGTAAATGATAGATGGATAGCTATACAAATTGTTATACATGATATATAGACATAAAAAGGGAGATTGATAAATATGTACAGTTCTATGCTCGCTTGGCCATGTTATCCACTGACTTAAGCGTTATTGAATGATGTGGGTACTATTTCAAGCCATTTATTTAGCAGATCTGATACGTTACCGTAGAATTTTGTCTAATTTATATATAGTTACAACTGCATCTTTTACGTTGTGGACGTCATATAGATCTTAACCTCTAATCTGCCATAAATAGATCTTATTGTCATTTTTTTATGTGAATTTTTTTTAAATAAATCATTTTGTATTTATTGAACATTAATGGCTTGCTCTCCGATATCCTATTCTTCACAGTTAATATGCCTTGGCAATAACACCTACTTACGACACACCATCTATAAGAAGTTATTAGATAGTGATGATGAACGCTTTCCAAGTAAGATTTCCAAGTTGACATCCTTTCATAACATACTTGAGGGAAAAAAATAAAAGAGAAATATTTGAAATATTTTTTTTTTTTTTTTTGTGGAAGGAAGATGTAAAAGGAACACAATTCATAAAGGAAAAAAAAAAATCATGACGAAAAGTTCAGCTGATAATAAAGTAATAAATTCAGTTTAGAATACAACGATAAAGTTCAGGTAGAAATAATCCTCCAGATTGTGTAATGCTGCGACAGAGAGAGAAAATTCTTAGTCTGGATAAGCCTGGCTTCTTTTATCGCTAGCTTCGGTCACTGACACTGTTTAATTAAGATTACAGCTGGCTATAGTAACAATAACTTTGGGTATATATCCAGCAAGGTCCAAATAGACATCGATCCACAGAGAAAATGGCAAAGCGTCTCAACCTTGCTTCCACACTGTATGCACTCAACACTCGCAATTACACAACAGACACTCACGTATAAACTAAAACGGAAGTAGCAATGCACGAGGCACATAAACAGCAGATGATGGGGACATAAACATTTACATTTAACATGTGAGGCAGCATAATAGCAGTAACCGAATGGTGCCGTATAAATTGAAGTATAGGACAAAATGGACGAGAAAAAAATATTTGACCGACGGCTTATATTACGTACCATTTCTAGTGTCCATGTTAGGTATTTTTCCTATTAGCATTATCGCTTTCCATTATGTATAGTTATTCTAGAGTATCAAATCAAAGCCCATTTTTTTTTTTTTTTTTATCATCATCTGTTCATAAAACACTAATATATAAATAACTACAACGATCCCTTGAAAACTAGACAATCTTATATACATAAATTAAATAGTTTATCCCTGGTACCTTAGTCTTTGTGTAATCTGGGATAGCTCGATATAGTGGATATTTTATAATCGACAGTTGACAAGTATTACTGAAAATATACGAAGCCGCGGAAGACATTCCACTGTAGACAGTACGTTATATAATGTATTGACAAGCGATAGAAAGAAAATGTATTGATGGTAAATAAGGATAAATGAGCAAGTTAAAAATATTAGAGATGAGAGAGAGAGATAGAGGAGGGAGGAGAGAATGGATAAGTCACGAATATAAAGAAGCTGAGTCTGTCGCCCTGGCTATGCCCATGAGGGGAGGCCCAGGCCTTGTCGACTAATGCCGACTCGCTAACGTATGTCAACTCGTCGGCGCTGTCCTCTCGGCTGAGCTTAGTCCTTTACCCCGGCTGTGGTTCAAACGAAGTCACAAGCAGTAAACCTCCAAGTACAATTGCAACAAAACTTTCTCACGCCTGGGCGGGTGCGCAACAAAACCGACACTAAAGAAAAACTTACCACTGTACTAACTCGGAATGCTATATTATATATATATAGATAAATATAATATATATATATTTAGAGAAGAGAGAGAAGAGAGAGTGAGAGTAGAGAGAGAGAGAGATAGATAGAAGAGAGTATAGAGAGAGAACGAGAAACAGAAAAACAACAGAAAGCAAACAGATATACAAGAGGGTTCGTCTTCGGGGGGGCAAACAGACGCGGACGGTTAGCAAAGAAAGATTTTTGTTTTTTTAATGTAGTTAATTTTGTGAACGGATGAAAGAAAGAGAATGGAGAGAGAAAGAGAGGGTAGGGAGGGGGACGAAGAAAATGGTGAAGACAGAGAAACAAACAGAGAAAGGCAAGAGAAGGGGAGAAGAGGTGGGCAACCGATAGCAAGACACACGAACGGATAGTAGCAGAGAAATGGAAAAGAACTCGAAAGAAAGTTAGGTTTGTACCCTTTGGAAATAAATGAGTAATGAGGATGGCAGAGAGGGATAGATAGACGGAGGAGAAGAACGAAAGGGAAGATAGAGAAAGAAGACGAGGGGGAGAGAGAGAGACGAAGCACATTACAGCAAAGTAAAACTTCCTCGTGCATCTCACACCGTTATTATATAAAAGTGGTATTGTCGACTTTAACTTGCTCGTAAGAATGAGAGTGATGCACGGAGGAGGCAGCGGAAACTCCGACCGGCAATTACCATCTTTATTTGTCACGCAGTTTATGAATACAATTAGACATTAACACATCCATCGCTTACCTTCGTAGTTGCTCCTCTACGTGAATCCAATCGCTTATAGTCGCACACAAAAAACGAACAGTCATACGGAATTAATTCGCTTATTTTGCATACAAACGAAAACATAAGTGAATCCAATCGCTCATACTCACAGGAAACTGAAAAGCAGAATGAATCCCATCTCTCTTTACACGATATAAAAACAAAGACTTACGGAATCCGACGCGCATAAAGCACAATTAGATGTTGGATTTACACTCTGCATAAAAAACGTAAACGATGCATCCAATCGCAATTTTGCTTCATAAATATCGAAAAACAAAAATGAATTCCAATCTACTTTATATTCGAATAAAAAATTGAGAACAAGAATTTAATTAAATCAATCGAAAAATCAGGGAAAAGAAAAGAATAAACCTCTTACTCATTTTTTTCCACTAGAAATTTGGTCATTTATTCGCGCATTCAAGCGAAAAAACAAATGCAAAAATAATCAATCAGGAGACAATCTATACAGTTAACAGGAACAAAATATATTCCGAAGTAATTCGAGGAGAAAAAAAGAAAAGGAAGAGAATATAAAAGAAGTAAAATAAAATAGAAGTAGTAATAGTGAAGAAAGAGAGAAACCGTAACAATAGACTTAAAAAAGATATAAATAAAGAGGTAGGGAGGTGTTCCTTCCCCATCACATTTACAATTGAAATATTAAAGAAGACTTAAAAGTGTCACCAGGTAACGAAGAAAGAAAAGGCAAAAAGACACGACTACATATTGCTGCCTCACAACGCGCTAAAGTTGATGTGGCTATATGTGCGGCGGGGGGGCATAAAAACCTCCGCCGTAATGGTGGCATTCGATACACCCTTCTGTCTATTGATATGAGTTCAGGGGGGAAGTGAAGGCCGGTGACGAAGAGGGGGGGAGAGAGGGGAGAGGGAAAGAGAAGAGAGGGGGGGGAGGGAGGGGAGGGGAAATGATGAGAGAGCAGGAGAGACCAGAGGCGGAGAGGGAGTGAGAAAGTGAGATAATGATAGAGATGGAGAGGGTGGGGGAGGAGAATAGGAGAGGAGAGGTGGGAGACAGAGAGAGAGAGGAGAACAAAAAAAAGAGAGAGAGAAGAGAGAGATAAATAGACAGAAGAAGATAGATAACCTGATACACGAGAGAGTGAGGAACCAGATAGGACCGAGAAGCGAAATGTAGAGCAGAGATAAAATAGATAGATGATAGATAACAGATAAACTGGGATGAATATGAGAGATGAATGTGAGAGATCAACAACTTAAATGTCACTGACAATTTTGCCTATAACGTCATGATTCATACGAATGAATAGAAGGGGTCCTTCAGTAACCTTCTTGTTATTCAATAGCGAGTATGCATTCTCCAGTTGAGCAATATTTGCATCTAAGTTACGTAATATGTCTAAGGGATTGCGTATGCAAACAATTTTGTTCAGTAGAGCTTTCTGTGCACACTGACAAGCTAGAAAGCGAGTTCCAGTCACCAGACACATATAGGAAGTTGTGTGCAGTTTCAGGGGTAACTACCTCCCTGGCATAAGCCAAAAACTTAGTGTCGCATGTAAATAAACATGAGTACTGTACTTTTATACGAATTCATTTGCAAAGCGTTCACGGTCCTTGCATATATAAGTTTGTTCATTCGTGTTTGCATATATGGAAGTAGTGTGGTAAATCAGTGCAATCTATACCATATCCCTAGTGACAAATGATAACACGGGACAGCATCTTAATGTGTTCTTGTCACTCTTTCCCTATGAATGGCAAGCTATCGTCCCGAAATTCTAATCATTACACTGCGATTATAGGTGCAGCTTACGGCTCGTAACCCTAATTACAAATGCTTCTTTAATCAGGAGTCCAGATTTATAACCTTGTCTGTGGACTTGTTCGAAGACTAAATCTGCACTGAGGCTTTCGGGTGGGCCTCTGGTTTAAAGGGGTTAGGGCAGTACGCTCCACAACGTATTCCACGTTAACCATTCGGTCCTTACCACGGTTTTGATTCATTTCCTGTCTCGCTCTGTCTGTCTATCTTCCTGTCTTCTGTTTACTTATTTGTATGTCTGCATTTATCTACCTGTTTGTTTGTATATTTGGTCTGTGTGTTGTCACTACGTTGTGTGAGTATGTGGTGTGTGTTATGTGTGTGTGGGTGTGTGTTGTGTGTGTGGTGTGTTGTGTGTGTGTGTGTGTGTGTGTGTGTGTGGTGTGTGCGTGGTTTTTTTTACAGTGCGTGACGTGCCTTTGCGTGGTGCTGTGCGTGGGTTGTTAAAATTCCCATCTTCCTCTATCAATCTCCACTGTTTATTTTCCTTTATACTTTCTCTCTCTCCCCTATTTTACCATACAAAGATATATTACTCACACAATATTAAATACTACTATTCATATGCATTACGAAGATCTTAACGTTACATTTTATATACAACACAGATTTCCTCCAGACTATACTTACCATACACTAATCATATGATATGTGTGTCGTGTATTGTGTGTGTGTGTGTGTGTCGTGTGGTGTGTCTGTGTGTGTGGTTTTATATATCTGTAAGCCACACACATTTCACTCTCTTTTGTGTGTCTCTTCACTACACTCTTTCTCTTCCTCTCTTTTATGCATTATAACGACAGGAAGTTGACTTTTCTTGCGATATTATTCAGCCCACTGCTTACCACTTTTCTTGGCTTTTTGACAAGTCTGCTCATTCGAAGAATGATCCCTGCGAGTAATGCAACGTGTCATATTAAGACATTTTTTCCCGCTTTACGCATTGAGGGTAGCTGCCATCGTCATGCTTACTTGTACACGCGGTGAGTGGGAAGAGGGGGAGGAGGTCTTGAGGTGCACCGGCGTCCTTCTGCAACAACACTTCTACCACTCGCTGTCTGTTTATTATCCTATTTTACTTTTTACACTTCGCGCTATGTATTGTTGAATGTTGTGCTTGCCGGTCGTGTGTTCGTGTGTTTAGCGGCTCCTATACCGTTTTCCTTCTTACCCTCTTTCTGTTTTCCTATCATATTCGATCTATCAGTCTTTTTGACTTCTCTCTCCTCTCCTCTTTCCTCTTTCCTCTCGCTCTCTCGCTATTCTTCTTCTCTCTCTCTCTCCTCTCTCTCTCTCTCTCCCTCTCTCTCTATTTTCTACTATTCTCTTTCTCTCTCTCTTTTTATGTCTCCTTCTTGCCCCACTCCTCTCCCTTGTTATCTTGAACGTCTCTTCCCAGTATATCTACCACCCCACGGAATATCTTGAACACAATAAACGAAAAAAATCATCCTCACAGCCAACAGCGAGCTGAGACTACAATTTATTTTTTGCCTCCGCCGCCTGTCGTTACATTATACATGATATCCAAAACAACGAAAGACAATATATCACCTATGTCTGTTACACTAAACAAAATGCTCGCTTTTCGAGGTTACTATTCACGACTCATAATAAGTTGCTTACGCAGTAGAGTTACTAGGCTTTCTCATACACCGACAACTGATCTTTACTAGGGCTTGCGCTTTATTATTTCCACTACCAAACGATGTCCTTTGTTTTAGATCCAAACAAGTCCCGTTCAAGTATGTGCAGGGTATCAAGGATTATCGCTCTCCCAGAGCCAGATAAACTTTTTTTCATCTTTTTCTAAGGTATTGTTTCTCTCCTATTTGTCTTAATTTTGTCGTGTGTGTGTGTGTGTGTGTGTGTGTGTGTTTGGTGTGGGTGTGTGTGTGGGTGAAGTCCAAAGATTCTCACACACGTACAAAAGATAAATGAAGTGAATAAAATAATGAAAATTATAATA
>NW_025918354.1:0-10000 GCF_019202785.1 Penaeus chinensis
GGAGAGAAGGAGAGGGAGAGGGAGAGAGGGAGGGAGGGAGGGGCGGAGGAAGGGAGGGAAGAGAAGGAGAGGGAGAGGGGGGGAAGGAGATAGAAAGATAGAGACACAGAGAGAGACCAGACAGACAGACAGAAACAGAAACAGGGACAGACAGAGTCAGAAAGAGGGGAGAAAGGAGAATAATGAAAATAATATTGATGAAAATAGTTACGATAATACTTTACATTACGATTTACAATAATTATTGTTATGGATGTTTCTACTTATCTACATAATAATTATCATAAGCGCATTCAGTACATGATATTGCCTTAAACGAACTTTAAAGAAGATAAAAGAAGACTGAATATCAAACACGGACTACGTGTTCACTAATCCAACACGTTCCTCTCTCTCTCTCTCTCTCTCTCTCTTCACTCTCTCCATCATCTCTCTCTCTCCCCTCTCTCTCATCTCCCCTCTCTATCCTCCCCTCTCTCATCTTCTCCTCTCTCTCTCCCTCCCTGCTCCCCCCCCCCCTTTCTGCCATCCAGACATAAACACGTGGACTTGCCCGTGTAATGTGTCAGGCTAAGCTAGATTTGGCGTCGACAGGGAGATGCTGATTTGCATAACATTCGATAGCTTTAATCGCACGAAGTCAAAGCCAACGACAGATGTTGGGATGAAGGTTTCTTTTTTCTTTTTTCCTTGTTATTCCTTTTCTTATCGGCCCCTGACACTACTCGTGACTTTTATCTTCGGCGAGAAAATGATGAATGTGCAATAAGAGCCTCGTGGTTGTTGATATTCTCTGTTGCACTGTGCGTCACACTTTTTTTTTGTTTTTCTTCTTCCTTTTTTTTTTTTTTACATCACAAGCCGCGTTTACTTCTACCAGGAGTGATGGTGACAAGACCAGGAACCTCACGATCGTCTGTGTTATCAAACCATCACCACGTGTCAATGACCATGTACTGTCATGCAGACGTCACCATCCCGTCGTCATGCAGTTCGGTCAGGTGGCAATCCCTTTAATACACTATGCTGACTCACACGGTTTGACTTTTTCATTTACAGATTTTATTGGCTTATTCTACCGATGGTAATGACGTGATTCATGTTCATCAGTGACGCACCACCGTCTTCGTCCATCGTAAATTTAGAAATTACTAGTCATATCTGGAGTCATGTTGTTAATCTGATTACCCAACTGTTGGTGTGATAATGTATGTTCGTATTGCATTTTGTTCATGATATATTAGCCTTTGCCCTTTTCATCACGCCGCTGGCCGTGACTCTATAGTTTCTAGCCTTTCTCATCACGTTTCTATCCTCATCCATTTGTCCATGACGTCATAACTTCTATCCTTCCCCATCACAGTCCTGACTCTGACGTCATAACTTCTATCCTTCTCTATCACAGTCCTGACTCTGACGTCATAACTTCTATCCTTCTCTATCACAGTCCTGACTCTGACGTCATAACTTCTATCCTTCTCTATCACAGTCCTGACTCTGACGTCATAACTTCTATCCTTCCCCATCACAGTCCTGACTCTGACGTCATAACTTCTATCCTTCCCCATCACAGTCCTGACTCTGACGTCATAACTTCTATCCTTCTCTATCACAGTCCTGACTCTGACGTCATAACTTCTATCCTTCCCCATCACAGTCCTGACTCTGACGTCATAACTTCTATCCTTCCCCATCACAGTCCTGACTCTGACGTCATAACTTCTATCCTTCTCTATCACAGTCCTGACTCTGACGTCATAACTTCTATCCTTCCCCATCACAGTCCTGACTCTGACGTCATAACTTCTATCCTTCCCCATCACAGTCCTGACTCTGACGTCATAACTAAACCATCTTTCCTTTGCCCCGGAAGTCACAACCGCTATCCATTCCCCTCACACTATTGGCCCTGACGTCATATATTTAAATCCCATTTCACTGAGGCGTTAGATTCTCTCCTCTCTTGTGACGGCCGTGGCAGTAAAGTGCTCCTCCAAACTAGCAGGTGAGAATAACTGTAATAATATTTGACGTGGAAGTGATCACGAAGGGATTTCTACCCAGGTGTGCATGGTATTGATGGTAGCAGTCACCTCAAACTGAACTAGAATCGAGGTGAAAATCGAGAGAAAGGATGTGAGACGCTGTACCTTTCCGCAGTAAAAATATTATAATTCTCTCTCTATCTATCTATCTATTTATCTATCTGTCTGTCTCTTTCTCTCTCTCTCTCTCTCTCTCTCTCTCTCTCTCTCTCTCTCTCTCTCTCTCTCTCTCTCTCTCTCTCTCTCTCTCTCTCTCTCTCTCTCTCTCTCCCTCTCTCTCTCTCCCTCTCTCTCTCTCTCTCTCTCTCTCTCTCTCTCTCTCTCTCTCTCTCTCTCTCTCTCTCTCTCTCTCTCTCTCTCTCTCTCACTCTCTCACTCTCTCTCTCTCTCTCACTCTCTCTCTCTTTTCTCTTCTCTTCTCTTCTCTCCTCTTCTCTTTTTTTTCTAATTTCCTTGATGATCTTTATTTCATGTTGATCATTGTCATCAAAATACCTTTTATCAATAGTATCGGAATCAACGCGGAATCTAGGGCAGTGAAATTGTTATCATCACTATTTTCGTTATCTTGAAATAGTAAGAGGAAGGTTTTAAGATGGCCGAACAATTATTAAGTTATGGCTCTTAATCACACTCATCCCTTCATCCTTTACATTCCCCTTTCCCCTTTCCCCTTTCCTCTTCCTCTGCCCCTTCCCCTTCCCTTCCCCTTTCCATCTCCCTTTCTCTTTCCCCTGCCCCTTCCCCTCCCCCCTCCCATCTTCCCTCCCCTCCTTACCCTTCGTCCCTCTCCCCCTCCTTACTATTTTCCCTTCGCTTCCCTCCCCTCCCCTCCCCTCTCCTCCTTACCCTTCTTCCCTCTCCCCCCTCCTTACTATTCTCCATTCCCTTCCCTCCCTTCACCTCCCCTCCCCTCCCCTCCCCTCCCCTCCCCTCCCCTCCCCTCCTCACCCTTCTTCCCTCTCTCCCCTCCTTACTATTCCCCATTCCCTTCCCTCCCCTCCCCTCTCCTCCTTACCCTTCTTCCCCCCCCCCCAACCTTACCCTTCGTCACTCATGCTCCAATGACCCCGTTACAACGACGTGCCAAGATGTTGCTCAACCTTAGCATATTCTCTAATTACCTCGACCGGAAGTCTTTATATTTTTCTTCGTGGCCTCAACTTCCGGGACAGAAGTTCGCGTGGGCGGGGGTTCGGGGGGGGGGGGGGGTAGAGGGGTAGGGAGGGAGAATGAGGAGAAGAGGGGGGAATATTTGGGGGAGGGTATGAGAGGGGCGAGGCAAAGGGAAAATAGAATAATGGTCGGGAAGGAAGAAGGAATAATACTCTTAATGTTCCTTTACTTAACTTTTTTTTTTAAGAGTGGTATGAAAGAGAAAAAAAAGAAAGGATGGGGATTGAAAGGGGTATAAAAATAATTAAATTCAGGGTGAAGTTGGAGACAAATTGAGTTTCATTGAGACGAGAAGATTGGGAGAGAGGGGACGGAGAGAGAGAGAGAGAGAGAGAGAGAGAGGGAGAGAGAGAGAGAGAGAGAGAGAGAGAGAGAGACAGACAGACAGACAGACACAGGCAGAAGGGAGAGTGAAAAAGAGGAAGAGAGAGAAGATTGTCTGTTGTTTTCGGGATCATGCAAACAGGCAAACAAACAGGGTCAAGGTTGTACGCTCACGTCGCTCATGTTGCCAACGAAACACAACCCTTTGATAGTGATGATGGTACGTCCGGGTTGCATACGCGAGAAAAAAAATGAGCATAAAAAGACGCGGCCATTTAATTTATGTTTTTTTTTTCTCCCTTTCTTTTTCGGACTTATATTTTTTTCTCTCTCTTAAAAGGTGAAATGTTTTTAAAGCTTTTGAACGTAAGGGTTGGTGTAAAGTTCCCAACGCGTGCTATTAAAATTCTAAAGAAGGGGATCTTTGTTTACTCTGGGGTAGCGACATGAATGGCGTGTGTTCGTAAGGGACAGATACCCGCTTCCTCTATTTGTTTTTCTGTTTCACAAAAAATAGAGTGAGATACGGAGATAGAAAGGGCGTGAATTGTTATATTTCTCGTCCTTTGTTTGCCTTTCTTTATTCTCCCATTGTTCTTTTTTTTTCTCATCTTGCCGCGCTTGGCCGATCGACTTTACTTTTAGTTTTTATTTTATTTTCTTCTCGTTTTCTTTTCCTCCTTCTTTCTCTCGGCCGCAGTATAGCCAGACACCAAACGTTCGCGACAGTGCAAAAAGCAGTCGTTAGCAAGGCGCAGGCTCAGCACAACAGATCTGATAAACATTGGCAAGAACAGTCGTGTTGTCGTGAAACACACTCGCATCTCCCTCTGAATATATTCTCCTCTGTCCCCTTGCATATAGGTGTAGCTGCCTTCGTTATCTAGTCTTGTGATTAGCCAACAATTTACGTATTATGTGTATTCATCCACACCCCTCTTCAATTCAAATTTAGGAAGGTTTATAGCGATAACGAACCTAGTTTGTTAGTCTTTTGAATAGACAAGGCATTTCTGATGTAACGGTGTAATTCCCCAGAACTGTATTGAACGTTAGGTCAGATTATATGTAACACAGCGAACTGGATTTAGACCATGATTCCATTAGCTTTCGTTCCCATTACACAAAGCCATCTATGTACTGCGTGGATTCGGTTGTTTCGTTTATGTTGTTGACAGATGATTATCATATAGATGGGCATGAGTTCGACTGACTACACAGCTGACCACAACGCACCGTGCAGCATGCTTCAGATTCCTCGAAACCTTTGTGTAGATAAAAGGCTTGTCGATAAACAAGGCTTATCCAAGGTCTATTACCGTGTTTGATTGAGGTTGATGCTGCCTACTAAGATCAGTTGCATTTTCATTGTCTTTTCGCATTCTCTCCTGTTCTCATTTTTATCTCTCTTTCGCATTCTTTATCTCTCTCCCATTCCCCTGCCCCTTCCCCTTTCCCCTTCCCTCTTACCCCCCTGCCATTCCCCTTTCCCTCTCCCTTTCCCCTTCCCTCTTCCCCTTCCCCTTTCCCTCTCCCTTTCCCCTTCCCCTTTCCCACTCCCTTTCCTCCTCCTTCCTATTAATCCATCCATGCACCACTCCTTCCCTCCCTTCCTCCCTTCCTCCCTCCTTCTCTCCCTTCCTCCTTCTCTCCCTTCCTCCCCCCCTCTTTCTCTCCCTCCCTCCCTTCCTCCCTTTTTATCTCCCTTCCTCCCTCTTTCTCGCCCTTCCTCCCTATTGCTCTCCCTTCCTCCCTCCTTCCCTTCCTTCCTCCCTTTTTATCTCCCTTCCTCCCTCTTCTTCTCCCTTTCTCCTTCTCTTCCTCCCTCCTTCCCTCCCTTCCTCTGCCTTCCTTCGTTACCCCAATGTAATGTGAGAACATACCCACGAATCCCCCTTAGCGCCAGCGCCGTCCCCTCTTCGCTAATCTCTCCGACGCAGGCACTGAAGAAGGTGCGGCTAATGCAGTAAGTAGGCCGCCGTTCCTTATGGGAAAAGCGTTTTACCGTCCCGCCTCTGAAGGAAGTCTGGGCGACGACCGCTCTCAGGCCTGGAAGCATATTAGCATAAGTGTGGGAGTAATTAGCTTAATTGTTTTTTTTTTTCTTTCTTTCTTTCTCTTTCTTTGCAGAATGAAATGGGGCTGATGGGTTTTTACTTTGTTAGTTATATATATTATGATTTGCATATAGTTGTCTCGTTGTTTCGATTAAATTAAAGGTATCTGTATCTCTCTTTTCTATCTGTCCATCTGTCTGTTTCTGTTTCTCTATCTATGTATCCAATTATCTATCTTTTTGTTATTTATAACTATATCTACGTATCTATATCCATGTCTATATGTGTCTTTATTTATCTATCTATCTATCTGTCTTTCTATCTATCTGAATTTCTCTCTATATATGTGTGTGTGTGTGTGTGTGTGTGTGTGTGTGTGTGTGTGTGTGTGTGTGTGTGTGTGTATGTGTGTGCGCCCTTTCTATTTTATATCCGCCCTATTTTGAACTGTCGCCCTTATAATTTCTCTATTTGCAGGTGAGTGTGAAGTGTTGAGGCCGGCGCCATGTGCGGAAGGAAACCAAAGACAAAGTACGTGAGTTGACCCCTGGATTGGTGTTTTCATAACTCGCTTTCTCGTGCGTGATGTTAAATTCTAAAACCCAGTGACGTAAAACTTTAAATCTTTAAATCTTGGTTGCTGACGCTATGTCTGTGTACGTTTTTTTATCATTGGTTTTCCTTGTTTTTTTTCCACGTTTCGTCCTCGCATGATTTGATTGTATTTTCCTTACTCTTGTTACCGCGACGGCCCGGAACTTTTCCCAG
The DNA here is from genome assembly GCF_019202785.1 of Penaeus chinensis. NCBI lineage: Eukaryota > Metazoa > Arthropoda > Malacostraca > Decapoda > Penaeidae > Penaeus > Penaeus chinensis. Next base: position 6,371 of record NW_025918354.1, read on the forward strand.
TGATTCGAATGGACGCGTCAAGCCCTTGAGAAAGCCTCCTGCAGGGGTATAATGCCCTTCCTCTCGAGTGGAAGTTCAATTCCTTCGCCAAATTGGGTACGAGATGAGCCTCGGGCACCAACAGACCCGCCAGGAGTTATAGCCCCTCTGCCAGGCACAGCTTGGCTTATCTTATGCTTTTGGTCAACAGCGTTTCACAACTGTCGTCTTCTCTTCAACCCCGTATGTGGTAGAAATGACGTTGGTCGCTGTATGAATACAACATATTTTTCGTGGTGTTTATTCTCCTGCGATCGACGATAACGAATTATAGCGGCTGGTGTGGGAGTTTTGAGTTAGTTCCGTAAAAGAAAAAATATTAGGAATCTGTTTATCTCGTATTTCCCACCTCACTGACTGTTTTATATTGCTCCGTGTGAAAGACAGAAATGGGATGACGGATTCACTAAGGGAAGGTAGATCCCGGGTTCTGGCCTTTGATATGAGGTGCATGTGCGCGCGCCTGACACACATACACACCGTGTTTTTATTTATGTTGCCCGCGTTGAAGGCCGCCAAGGTGCAAAGGCAACGTCTCGCGGGGTGCGGCGGCGGCGGACCACGTGACCGGGGAGCAGAGCGTTGCGCCATCTCTTGGAGGGGATTAATAGGCATCACTTAAGGGGCTTGAAGGCAGGAGAGAGATTAAAGGGGACCACACACGCCCCTTATTCTACTCGTCTTTCATAGCATCCCTACTTCTCCTACTTCTCCTACTTCTCCTTCTCCTCCTTCTCCTCCTCCTCGTCGTCCTCCTCCTCTTAGTCCTAATCCTTCTCCTCTTCCTTCTCCTCCTCCTCTTCCTCCCTCCCCTTTAATCCTAATCCTTCTCTTCCTCTTCCTTCTCCTCCTCCTCCTCCTCCTCCTCCTCCTCCTCCTCCTCCTCCTCCTCCTCCTCCTCCTCCTCCTCCTCCTCCCCCCCTCCCCCTCCTCCCCCCTCCTCCCCCTTAATCCTAGTCCTACTCCTCCTCCTTCTCCTCCTCCTCTTCTCCTCCTTCTCCTCCTCCCCTCCTGCTCCTCCTCCTCCTCCTTCTCTCCTCCTCCTCCTCCTCCTCTCCTCCTCCTCCTCCCCTCCTCCTCCTCCCCTCCTTCTCCTCCCCTCCTCCTCCTCCCCTCCTCCTCCTCCCCTCCTCCTCCTCCCCTCCTTCTCCTCCCCTCCTTCTCCTCCCCTCCTTCTCCTCCTCCTCGTCCTCCCCCCCTCCTCCTCCTCCTCCCCCCCCCTCCTCCTCCTCCTCCCCCTCCTCCTCCTCCCCCTCCTCCTCCTCCCCTCCTCTCCTCCCCTCCTCCTCCTCCCCTCCTCCTCCTCCCCTCCTCCTCCTCCCCTCCTCCTCCTCCCCTCCTTCTCCTCCCCTCCTTCTCCTCCCCCTCCTTCTCCTCCTCCTCGTCCTCCCCCCCCCCCTCCTCCTCCTCCTCCCCCCTCCTCCTCCTCCCCTCCTCCCCCCTCCTCCTCCCCCTCCTCTCTTTATATAATTCACGGAAGACAAAAGCGCTTGATATTTCATTGAAGTCAAAACTGAAAGGAATTCACTATGGAGTAAAAAGATAGCGAGAGAGAGAGAGAGAGAAAAGAAATATTCTTAAGGCACAGAATAACGCTAAGTTCGGGAGAAGCGTTGTGCCTCCTCTCCTTGCTGCCACGTCGATCAACAGAGGCCAGGGAGACAAAGGGAGGAGGAAGGAGGATAGACCTAGGAATGCTGCAACTCCCTCTTTCTCTCTTTCTCTCTCTCTCTTTATCTCTTTATATATTTCTGTCGCTTTCTCTTTCCCTCTGTGTGTCTATATATCTCTGTTGCTCTCTCTGTCTGTCTTTTTCTCTATCCCTCTCTCTCTCCCTCTCTCTCTCCCTCTCTCTCTCTCTCTCTCTCTCTCTCTCTCTCTCTCTCTCTCTCTCTTCTCTCTCTCTCTCTCTCTCTCTCTCTCTCTCTCTCTCTCTCTCTCCCCCCTCTCTCTCTCTCTCTCCTCTCTCTCTCTCTCTCTCTCTCTCTCTCTCTCTCTCTCTCCCCCCTCTCTCTCTCTCTCTCTCTCTCTCTCTCTCTCTCTCTCTCTCTCTCTCTCTCTCCCCCCTCTCTCTCTCTCTCTCTCTCTCTCTCTCTCTCTCTCTCTCTCTCTCTCTCTCTCTCTCTCTCTCTCTCTCTCTCCCCTCCCTCCCTCCCTCCCTCCTCCCTCTCTCTCTCTCTCTCTCTCTCTCTCTCTCTCTCTCTCTCTCTCTCTCTCTCTCTCTCTCTCTCTCTCTCTCTCTCTCTCTCCCTCTCCCCCCCCCTCTCTCTCTCTCTCTCTCTCTCTCTCTCTCTCTCTCTCTCTCTCTCTCTCTCTCTCTCTCTCCCTCCCTCCCTCCCTCCCTCCCTCCCTCCCTCCCTCCCTCCCTCTCTCTCTCTCTCTCTCTCTCTCTCTCTCTCTCTCTCTCTCTCTCTCCCCTCTTTCTCTCTCTCTATCTGTCTATCTATCTCAATCTCTCAGTCTGTGTCTCTCCCTTTTCTTCTTCCTCGTCCCTCCCATTTCCTCGACCGTATCCAAGTTGATGCTTGATGTCATCGAGGCATTTTTTTCCCAGTGGCGATGTAAGCTGAAAGGGTCGTAGGCGGTCACGCTTGAGGCAGGAATTTTATTTTGTCTTTCTATTCTCATTCTCTTTCTGTTTCTTGTCTATTTTTATTTTATATTTGTTCTGTTTCTCGTGTTTCTCTTCTCATTATTTTTCTGTCTCGCCTTTTGTATTCTCGTTCTGTTTCTTTCTCGTCTCTCTATTCTCATTCTGCTTATCTTTCGTCTTTCTATTCCCATTCTCTTTCTCGTCTTTCTATTTTCAATCTCTTTCTCGTCTTTCTATTTTCAATCTGTTTCTCGTCTTTCTCTTCTCATTCTGTTGCTCTCTCGTCTCTCTGTTCTCATTCTACTTATTTTTCGGCTTTCTCTTCTCATTTTGTTTATCTCTCGTTTTTTTCTATTCTCAGTCTGTGTCTCTCGTCCTTCTCTTTTTATTTTGTTTATCTCTCGTTTTTCTACTCACTGTTTATCTCTCATTTTCTATTCTCTTGCTGTTTATCTCTCGTCTTTCTATTCTTATTCTGTGTCTCTTTCGTCCTTCCTTTTTATTTGGTTTATCTCGACTTTTTATTCTCATTCTGCTTATCTCTCGTTTTTTCTATTCTCATTCTGTTTATTTCTCGATTTTCTATTCTCGTTTTATTTAACTCTCGTCTTTCTATTCTCTTTCAGTTTATCTCACGTCCTCCTAATCTCATTCTGTTGATCTTGTTGTTTATTTATTCTCAGTCTGTTTATCTCTCGTTTTTTCTATTCTCATTCTGCTTATCTCTCGTCTTTCTATTCTCATTCTGCTTATCTCTCGTCTTTCTATTCTCATTCTGCTTATCTCTCGTCTTTCTATTCTCATTCTGTTTATCACTCCTCTTTCTCTTCTCCTGCTGTTGATCTCGCGTCTTTCTATTTTCATTATGATTATCCCTCGTCTTTCTCTTCTCCTGCTGTTTATCTCGTGTCTTTATTCTCACTCTGTTTATCCCACGTTTTTCTCTTCTCATTGTTTATCTCGCGTATTTCTATTCTCATTCTGTTTATCTCTCGTTT
>NW_025918354.1:15000-22500 GCF_019202785.1 Penaeus chinensis
GCGGTTTCTTGGGAATAAATGCATAGATCTAGAGTAACGGTGGGGCAAACTATATCCAAACGCGGTTTTCTGTTAAAAGAAGAAAAGAGAGAGAGAGAGAGGGGAAAAAAGAGAGGGGAGAGAGAGAGAGAGAGAGAGAAAAGAGAGAGAGAGAGAGAGAAGAGAGGAGGAGAGAACACTAGAGAGCGAGAAAAACTGGAGATTTTTGGAACTTTGAGAGAGAGAATGTGGGGGACAAAAAAGAGAGAGAAATAAAGAGAGAAGAAAAAAAAAAAAAAAGAAAAAGGGGAGAAGAAAAGAGAGAGAGAGAAGAGAGAGAGAGAGAGAGGGGAGGGAGGGGAGGAGAGGGGAGGGAAGAGAGAACCCCCCCAGAATAGGGACCCCCCCGAGTACCCCAGCTCCCCACACCCCCCCAATTAAAACCCCCCGCCCCCAGCCCCCCCCCCCCCCCGGAGAACCCCCGGGGTTTTAGAGAGGGAGGAAAGGGAGATTTTAACCCCTTTCCGAACAAAAAAAAAGCCACTCAAAGCCCCCGCGAAAAGGGGTGCCCATGGACGGTTATTAAATAAAGGAGAGACGAACTGGGAAATTAATAAAAGTTAAAAGAAAAAAGCAGGAACAAGTAAAGAAAAAGCTAAGGAGAGAGGAAGAGGAGTAGAGAAAGAAAATACGCAGGAAGAGGGGAGGTAGAGAGGGACAGGCAGGAGAGGGGAAAACAAAAAAACGTATTTCGCAAAAACAAACATGAAAAAAAAAAAATAGCAAGGGAAACAGGGAGACACAGATCCATAAAACAGGAAAAAAAAAATCCCACCCCCCAAATCCCCCCCCCCCCCTTTCTCCCCCCAACCCCTCCTTTCCCCCCTCTCTCCTCCCCTTTTTCCTTTTTCTCCCCCCCCCTCCCCCCTCTCTCCCCCTCCTTTTCTCCCCCTCTCTCCTCCCCCTCTTTATCATTTTTCCCCCCTTTTTTCCCCCCCTCTCTCCCCCCTCCCCTTCTTCTCCCAAAAAAAAAAACCACAAAACCCCTTTTTTTATGCGGGAACGTCAAAATAGAGTGTCAAGGATATAACCCGGTGTGTTTTTTTTTTATAGTCTCCCCTTAAAGGAATTTCTAAAAATTTTTCAAGGAGGTTTGGTTTGTGTGAAAATGAGTTGTTTTTTTTTTTTAAAAACCTGGCAACCATTTTGACTTTTCACCCTAAATAACCGCGGGTAAAAAAAAACTTGATTTAATCACTTTTTTAGAGGCAGACATGTTACAGTAATTGCGTCTGCCTAACTGATTCTCTTTTATTTCATTTCTTTTTTTTTCATATCCTATCTTGCAGGGGGGGGGGGGGGGGGGGGATGGAAAGAGCAAAGAGGGCTGATGAAAAGGATAAATACAGCGAAAGCCCAAAAAACAAGCGGGGAGGTTTTATTGATTTAAGATGGAAATGTTTGAGAAAGAATTAAGTGGGATGACGGGACGGGGGAGGGGGAGGGGGGGGGGGGGGGTGCGGGGGGGGGGGGAGGGGGGAGGCTGCAATAACACATGCTTCAATGGGCGTATACATAGGTTCTCACGTACTGTGTTGTGGGTTACGGTGATTCACATACGCTCTCTCTCTACTCTCTTTATCTCTCTCTCACTCTCTCTCTATCTATCTATCTATCTATCTGTCTCTCTATCTCCTCATAAACCAACTCTCCCCCTTTTTCAAATCTATATTTTTTATTTTTATTTTTTATCTTAACCCCAACCCCTTATCTTTCCCCCCCCCTTCCCCCCCTTCCCCCTTCCTTCCTTTTTTTTCTTTTTTTTTATCTTTTTCATCCCTCACTCCTCCCCCCTCCCTTCCCTTCCCTCCCCACCTCTCTCTCCCCCCTCTCTTCCCCCTCTCTCTCATCCTCTTCCCCTCATCTTCTCTTTTCCCCCTAATTTCCTCCTCATCCCTCCCTCTCTCTCCTCCCCTCTCCTCTCGTTCCTCCTCCTCTCTCAATCCCTCCTCTCTCTCCTCCGCTCTCTCTCTCTCTCTCTTTCTCTCCTCTCTCTCATCACCTCTCCCCTCCCTCACTCATCTCACTCCTCTCTCTCCCTCTCCCTCTCTCTATGGGGGTCTGGGTCGGCCCTTAAACTCTCTATCTCATCTTGCTCCATTTTTGTTTGCCTTTCTCCTTTATATCCATATCCCATATCTACACACATACACAAACACCCCACACACACAACACACACAACACCCCCCGACACACACACACACACACAACACACCCAAACCACACCACAACACCACCACAAACACAACACACACACACCACACACACACACAAACGACAAAATCACACACACACATACACACAACACACACACACACACACACACACACACAAAACACACATACACCACACACACACACACACACACACACACACACACACACACACACACAACCACACAAAAAACACAAAACATACAAAAACACCACACACAACACACACACACACACACACCACACACACACACACACACACACACCCCCAAACACACAGATATATAAAATATATATATATAATATAAAATATATATATAAGGGTGTGTGTGAATGTTTGTTTGTGTGATAAAAATATATGTAAACATTGTATAAGATGTATATACATTTTTTCCACACTCTGCTTTTACCCAAATCGAAAGAGCTAGGACGTAAGACAGTTAGTGTAATATCCGTCCCACATTTGCATTGAGAAACGAATGTGGAAATGGTGATGACAAGAACAAAGAGGTGATATGTATTGAAATGTTATAATGTATAAGTTTTATATTTATATGATGTATGTAAAGTATGAATGTATGATGTATGTATTAATGTGTGTAACCAAGAAGAGAGGGTGGTGCAAGGAGGGAGGAAAAGAGGGAAGGAAGAAGAGTTAAGATAGATAAAGTAAGAAAGAAGAGAATAGGAGAGACGAAAGAAGGGAAACTAGAATGGGAAAGAGCGAGCGAGAGAGGAAGGAAGAGAGAGAGGGAAAAGGAGAGGAGAGGGAAGGGAAAGAGAGAGAAAAGATAGAGAGAGAGAGAGGAGGGGAGAGAGGAGAGAGAGAGAGACCCAAAAGACAACAGACAAAACCAAAAAAAGAGAGAAGAAAAGCAAAAGGAAAAGAAGAGATGAGATGAGAGAGTTGAAAATAAGATAACAGAGACAAAGGAAGGGAAACAGAGAGCGAATGAGAGGGGGGTGAGAGAGGGAACGGAGAGGAGGACCGCCAAAACGAAGGGCAAGTCGACCCGCCAAAAACCAAAAATTGAAGCAAGTGTTTAAAAAAGGGGGAAAGATAAGGGAGGGGAAAAAGGAAAGGGGAAGAGGAGAGAGGTAAAAGGGGGAGGAGGAGGAGGAGGAGGAGGAGGAGCCGTTGGACGCACATGAATTTACGGTCATTGACTCATTTATTAATCTATCTTACCCTCTCTCTCGTTCGTTCTTTCTTTTTTTTTTTTTTTTTTTTTTTCTACTTTATTTTCGCCTTTTTATTTTTTTTTTTCCTGCATTACTTTTTTCTGTATACAATGTGTCAGATCATTCCTTTTTAGTGAGTGTCCACACACGCGCACACACACACAGGCATAAACCACACAACACAGGGCCATACAGACCATATGCACATATAAACACACAAAACACACACTCAACAACACCAACACACACAACACACACACAAAAAACACACACACACACACACACACACACACACACACACACACACACACAACACACACTAACGCACACAAACACACGCCAACACAAACGCACACAAACACACCTACACGACACACGCAGTACACACAGTACACACCGCATACGTACATATACACACACGCGCCCATGAATGATAGTTAAGCAGCAATGAAACCCAATAAAAGGGGTTTTGGGCGTCAAAAGTACAGGAAGACAATTAAACTGATGCTGTTTTGAGCCTTTTTCGCAATGACTCGTCCCGACAGCGGAGAAGCGAGAATCAGAAATAGGGGGGGATAATACATGAGGAATTGGGATAAGGGGTTAGTCATGTGGAGGAAAGGGGTGTTTGTGTTGATTGTCGGGAGGTTTTTTGGGGTAATGGTGTTGAGGGGGTTTTTTTTTTCCTTTTTTTTTTGTTTTTTTTTTTTTTAAGCCCAATGTTTTTTAAATTTCCGTTTTTATTTTTGATCGTCTTTCACATATATGTATTTAAGATTAGCTTCGCCTTTTTAAGCTTGTGCTCCATTTTCTTTTTGTTAAAGACTATTACAGCTCATTATAATAACGAGGAAGTGCATAATGGCTGGCTGAAAGTTGGGTCAATTTGCCTTCATTTAAGAACTGATCTCGAAGGAGAGACGCTGTTCTTAGGTTTATCCCTTGTTTAAAAGGAGAGGAAAAAAGAAAGGGATAGGAGAAGCAAGGAGTAAAAAATTGGGAAAAGAAAAAGGGAAGGGGAAATAAAAAGAGGAGAATATAAATGAAGATGTTTAAGATAAAAGGAGTTTAAAGGTGACGGTGATATGAAAAAATTTATTAATAGAAGAAATGGTGGTGGAGATGAAGGGAGAGTGACGATGATGAAGAAATAGAAGACACCGAGGATGTTAATGCAATATAAAGAAATTTGATAAAGGGAAAAGGGAAAGGGAACATTTGCTGATGGTGTTTAAAAATGCTTTAGTAGACCATGGAGATGACGATGATAAAGACATGAAAGATGATGATAAAAAAATAGAAATTAGAACGATGAGGAAAATAGAGAGAAGAGAAAACGGAGGCTTTATGTTATAAAAAAAAAATGAACGTCTGGAGCTTAATTGAAACAAAATACACTGTACTCCATAACCCCTTCTAAGTGCAAATCTGTGTCTGCATTGAACTTTCAAGTCGAAATATATCTTTCTATTTCCTTTCCTTTCTTTTCTTATATTCTTGTCTCTTTCTCTCCCTTGATATTCCACTTCCTTTGTAAAAAAAAATTGGAATTGATTGCAACGTGTGCACACCTGTGAGTGCATTTCTGGTGAAGAGCGATTGTGAATTCATAGAAACACTCGGAGAGTTTTTCTTGTGTGTGTGTGAGAGAGAGAGAGAGAGAGAGAGAGAGAGAGAGAGAGAGAGTGTGTGTGTGTGTGTGTGTGTGTGTGCGTGTGCGTGTGTGTGTGAGCGAGTGAGAGAAAAGGACAGAGAGAGAAAGAGTTTATGTGTTGATTGAGTGACTGTACCTATTCTGAGTGCGTGTATATGCGCTTCTGACGAGTCTGTACGCGTGTGTGATGAGTAAGCGTCTGAGTGCTCGAGCTTCTCAAAGTGCATGCGATTGCGAAATTATGCAAGTCACCCTTTACGCACGAAAGGTGAGACACCTCCAGCCTCGCCTCTGTGTGCCAAGTATTTAACGAAAGTGAATCGTGGTCTAGCGTTGTTTAAATCGAAAATAAAGCCCTTTCTCTCTGTGGTCCAAATTATCTCATTACCCCGAACGCAATCCGACTTTAAGTTCAATTTTACAAACCTGTTTTCCGCGTCAAGTGTCAGAAGACAGAAAAAACATTAAATTCGCGGGCATTGCACAATATTGCAAGAAGTTAATTAGTGCAAGATTAGCTCCTATCGACCTAAGGTATGAGGAGGGTGATTCACATATTAGCATGTGAGGAATGTACAGGGCTTGTTTATTAGGCCAGATATTAACGTGGTTGTGAGTAAGAATTTCTTTACGCCTTGTGTATAGTGTTTTTTTATCATTCCTATTTCGAGTTTGTTTTATTATTTTATTTGATATGTCAGGATAATGTCGCATGATATAATTTTTTGGGTATTTTTTTTGGATTATATTTTTGAGTTCTTGAATAGATAGATAAATACAGTATTTGCATGGGAATGTCATTTTATGCAACTTTGCCTGTTTTTTACCTTCCTTTCGTGGTAGAAAATCGCACGTTTTTTTATGGTTCCATATTTATAGTGTAGCATCAAAGTTAACCTTTTATTTTGAATTTTTTTACATGGCATTATAATTTTTACTTTAATCTAATATTTACGAGACGGAAAGAACATGCCATAAAATTCTTTATTATTCTTCCAGTAATAAGGGAAACCATATATGACAGAGCGGAGTCATAACATGTGGACAAGCGATAGAGTTTCGAGGGCGGGTGACTGCGCCGTCTGTGTAAGCGACCCACCACGTGAAAGAGGTGGGGGTAGGGGGGTAGGGGGGGTAGGGGGGGAGGTTCCCACCTTAGGTATACCCCCCAGTCCCCATGCCACCCCCCTCCCACACACCACCTCCAATGGCACCCTGTCTTAACCCCCTTGCCTTGCCTTCCTCCTTTCTCCCACTCCCTTATGCCCCCTCTCCCCCCCCTCCCCACTTTTCTCACAGTCCCTCATGTCACCCTCCCCCCTACCCTTACCCCCACCCTCCAACACTGCCCCGAGGGAAGTCGTAAACCACCCCTGCTGGAAGCTTTATGATAAGGGCACGATCGGGACCCACTTTTACCCCATACCGCATCCCCTTATTTGATGCCCCTCCCCCCCTTATACCCCACTCCTCTACTGTACTTTTGGTTCTTATGCTTCATACCGCACCTATGCCTTTTTTCATCCCCCCTCTTCATCTTATCCCCCCCTCTCATACCCCCAATATACCCCTCCATCGTACGCTTGGTCTTTATGTCTCATACTGTTTCTATACCTTCTTTTTATCATATTTTATGCACTTATGCCTTTTTTTACCCCCCTTCATCTTATCCCCCTCTCATACCCCTATATACCCCATCCCTCCAGGTCCTTATGCCCCATGCTGCCCCTATGCTCTCCTCCATCACTTTCCTTGACCGTGAGATCTTGCGTAACTGGGTTGAGTCCGCGGGTTTGGCCGTATTCCGTCAAAAAGGGACTTGATTTAAGAATAACGACAATATGCTTTAAGTAACTGTGGGATACATTCGTTAAACCACAAAATCCTTTACTAAGGAACAGTTCCGAAACAAAAATGGTATACCAAAATAATGCAAAATGATAAAGATTATATATTTGCAGATTTCGGCATGGGAAAATTGTGTTAGGAACCGATTTGCGTCGCGCATTATCCAAGCGCGTGGTACCAAGCTGTCAAAAACGTCGTTTAAACTCGGGTCAAATCGGAACAGGGTCAAGGAGTGCCAGATGGTGTTGATAAGGGGCCGCATAGTGCCGGGTAATTTTCTTGAAGAGTCTCTTTATTGCCCGTCAAGTGTTGGGGTGTAGTGTCTTGGTGGCAGAGAGTGTAATGGTAAGGTTTATCGACAGATGGCGTTCGGGCAGATGGATATAGCGTCAGATGGCGCTGGAGTAATTTTTTTTTTTTGTGTGTGTTTATTCCTTGTCTTGCACCGTTGCCCTTTCTCTTTTCTTCATCTCCATCTTTAGCACTTTTCGTTTCTTCCAGTGTTTTTGCTCTTGCACGAATCCCGCTTCTTCTCTTCTCATTTCTTTTCCTCTTCCTATTGTT
>NW_025918355.1:2500-6448 GCF_019202785.1 Penaeus chinensis
TAATATAATAACAACAATAATACAGCGGCTATCAGTTACCAATGCCATCATATTCACAGTAACACTAACAAATTAAAATATTTTCAATCATTATGATACTATCAAAATGCTGTTCATATTAATACGATGATTCTGTTAAGGCGATTTCATCAAACCTTTTTTTTTTTTCATCACACGTTTCTGTCAAATTTTATTCCTAAACTTTTCTTTTCGTCAGACGCTTCTTTCTTAATTTCTCCCGAAACCTTTTTTCCTTCCCCAGTTTTTCCCTAAATTTCTCCCTAAAACTTTTTTTTTCAATCCCCAGTTTCCCCCTAAATTTCTCCCTAAACTTTTTCCCCTAACCCCGTTTCTCTCCAGATTTCTCCCTAAACCTTTTTCACACATCAATTTCTCCCTCAACCTTTTACATTCTCCCCTCTCTCTCTCTCTCTAAATCTAATCTTAAATTCGTATTATTTTTATCAAGAGTTCGAGTCAGTAAACAGCCAGCGCTATCGAGAGAGATGCCGCTGTACACTGTATCCATATCCTTATCCTGTGCGTTATCCAGGCGGGATGTTCGGTGTGATAAAGGAGAGGCTGTTATGCAAGGATGAGGGACACAGAGCAAGGACTTACTCGGGAATCTGGGTATACATGGACACAGTAGACGGGCATAGAGACTTTAAGACAGATATGCAGATAGGTAGATAGACATACAGATAGATAGGCAGACAGACAGATAGATAGGCAGATAGATAGATAGGAAGACAGAGAGATAGGAACACAGATTGAGACATAGATATAGTGATAGACAGCCAGACACACACACACACACACACACACACACACACACACACACACACACACACACACACACACACACACACACACACACACACACACACACGTTTTAAAACATGAATAGAAACACAAGAGCAGCGAGGGAAACGCGACTTGCAATTGCGTTCTCTGTGCACACACACGTTTCTACGCTAATGTTTGTGTAAACCTTTTTTTGAGACGGATAATGCGGCCGTGGCTTTTGCACCCCGGGGCTTCATTAACACCAGGGAGCCTCTGGAAGCACCTGGAGTAAGACGGGGAGTCGGGGGGGGGGGGGCGTGGCTGAAGGCAAGGGAGGGGAGAGAGGGAGAGGGAGAGGGAGAGGGAGAGGGAGAGGGAGAAGGAGAGGGAGGGGAGAGAGGGAGAGGGAGAAGGAGAAGGAGAGGGAGAGGGAGAGGAGAGGGAGTGGGAAAGGGAGAGGGAGAGGGAGAAGAAGAGGGAGATGGAGAGGGAGAGGGAGAGGGAGAAGGAGAGGGAGAAGAAGAAGGAGAAGGAGAAGGAGAGGGAGAGGGAGAAGGAATAGATAGGGGAGAGGAAGGGGCGACGGAGGATAAAGCAGGAGAAGGAGAGAAGTAAGATCCATGGATAGGAGTGAGGCTAACAGGAAGGAGAATAGGAGAAGGGGGGGGAGGGAGTGATTAGGAATCGGACAATTTCCCTAATCTATTCCCGTGTATATCCCCTCCCTCCCTGCCTCCCTCCCTCCCCTTCTACCTGACCTAATTGTCTTGTTCAGGTAATAATAGTTACCCGCACGCCCTCCGTCGCGCAGGTGGGGGAGGCGAGGCCATGACAATCAGACAGACAGACACAGGTATAATCACACAAACACACACACATACACATCTCTCTCTCTCTCTCTCTCTCTCTCTCCCTCCCTCCCTCCCTCCCTCTCTCTCTTACACACACTTTGCTCTGTGAATATCCCGAGCTAGCATATCTAACCCTCCGTTTCCCGTGCGTGGCTCTCCCTCATTACGTGTTCTTGTGTGAGTTTCATTAAGTTTCGTTTCCCTTGGTAACTGCTTCATCCCAAGGTCGGGGGACGACGGTGGCCTCGATAAAAAGCGGTGCAAATTCGGTTCCCCTTTTTCAGCATTAAAAACATTTTTTTTACAGATATGTGTAAAAAAGTCTCTCTTTCTCTCGCTCTCTCTCTCTCTCTCTCTCTCTCTCTCTCTCTCTCTCTCTCTCTCTCTCTCCTCTCTCTCTCTCTCTCTCTCTCTCTCTCTCTCTCTCTCGCCCTTTCCCTCTTACCTTCTCCTTCTCCTCTCTCCAGCTCTCCCACTCCCTCTCTTCTACTTCCCGTCCCTTTAACTGTATTCCTTTACCGCCCCCCCCCCCGTCCCCATACTTCCTCCCAGCTCTTTAGGGAAGGCGCTATTGTGTCATATGAAACTGTTCCTCCCGTTTTCCGGTGCCCGACCCTGGTCAGCGCCGCTTAACGGTAAGGGGAAAGGAAAGGGGATGTAATGACACGCACGCGCGCGCACACAAACACACACACACACACACACACACACACACACACACACACACACACACACACATACACACACACACACACACACACACACACACACACACACACACACACACACACACACACACACACACACACACACACACACACACGCGCGCGCGCAAACACACACGCACGAGAAGGGGAGTAAGCCCTAGCACAAACACACTCATGCAAACACGCACATAAACGCAAGAGGATTTTTAAAAATTGGGAATAAACTCACACAAAAGGGGAAAGGGCGGAGTAGCAACGAACACGCAAAAAACAATTGCAAACAAAAACGCACAAATACACACAAACACTCGCAGAATGGGGACGGATACCACTGGTGCATTTACACACACAAATAAGTGGGAAAGAGAAGAGGAAAATAACTTGTACCTACATACAACAGGAAGAGAGACAGAGGCACACACACACACACACAGAGAAAGAGAGAGAGAGAGAGAGAGAGAGAGAGAGAGAGAGAGAGAGAGAGAGAGAGAGAGAGAGAGAGAGAGAGAGAGAGAGAGAGAGAGAGGGGGGGGGGGTTAGTGGTAGACGCCTTTAAAACCGCTTCAGGGCGAGCTGTGATCACTAAAACAAATTATTTACAGACAACAACAAACAACCTCGACCTTGTCATAACGACAACCTAAAATATTTCCGCTACTTCGCTATGCCCAATACCCCCCCCCCCCCCTCTCTCTCTCTCTACTCTCTCTCTCTCTCTCTCTCTCTCTCTCTCTCTCTCTCTCTCTCTCTCTCTCTCTCTCCTCTCTCTCTCTCTCTCTGTATCTATCTCCCTCTCTCTCTCTATCTATCTATCTCCCTCTCTCTATCTATCTATCTCCCTCTCCCTCTCCCTCTCTCTCTCCCTCTACCCCCCCCCCTCCCTCCCCGCACACGGCAGGTTGTGTTCCGGTTTGGAAGTTGGAGGGGAAGTGGTCGTGGGCCGGAAGTGACGTCATGGAAGCGACGGCAATAATCACAGTCGGCGGCGCGAGAGGTCGCTCGCTCCCAACTTCTCGCACTCTCCCCCTCTCATTTTCCTCGCACGAAATAAAGTAATTTTGTATATATATATGTATGTATATATATATACATTGTATGTGTGTATTGCGTATACAGATGCATACGCGCACGCACAAGCATGCACATATACGTTTGAATGTTTGTTTGTTTGCTTGTATCTCTGCATGCGGGTACATAAATTCATCTGTATACATGGATATGCATATATACATACATATATATGTTTATAATATCATATAATATGATTATAATATGGATGGGTTTTATTTTTATATCAATATTGAATATATACACATATATATGTGTGTACACACACAAAAACACACAACACACACACACACACACACACACACACACACACCACACACCCACCACACACACACACACAACACACACACACAACAAAGCACACCCCACCACACACACACACACACATGTATGTACAATACATATAATAATATATATAATATATAAATATATATATGCATATATTTGATTATAAAAATGTATGGTTGATTTATATAGCATATATGTGAATAATACACATACACATCAATACACACACACAACACACACACACA
>NW_025918356.1:0-7073 GCF_019202785.1 Penaeus chinensis
TACCTGCCACCATTAAAAACCTCCTCCTCGTCATGCCAAAATTGTTGGCATTTAGGACACCCGGGCCAAACACTGCCATTCCACACTAGATACCCCTATGTGCCCAACCGGGCCCAAAAACTCGACCCACTGCTCTGAAAAAATCCCGCACATTCCAAACTGTGCAGCCCCAAAGTATTTATAGAGGTCCCCCCAACTAAAAATTTTGAGTCTGGGGGTAGCAACTCCCCGATCAGACTTGGAACTCACTCTACGGAAGCCAGACAGGGGGCAGGGTCGACGAGTTTTTTCTTTTTCCCCCCTACTCCAAATGTCGCTCAAAAATCTGCCACTCCCCTTACCTCCAAGCTCCTACACCCTCTCTTAAACCCTAACCCCCCTCCATCACTTTCCTCTTCTACCTCCTACCTTCCCCCCAGTCAATTTTTTTGCCATCCTAAACCCAGACATTTCCAAATCTCAAATAAAAGCCCCAACCCCTTTCCCCCCTTTTTTTCCCTCCCCCACTACCGCAGCAGACAGAATAAACGTTCCACCCCCTCTCCCCTCCCCCACCATCACCTCCCCCTTCCTTGCCCTATTTTTCAGAACCGATTTCCCTCTTTCCCCCCCCCTCACAAAAAAACCCTTATCTCACAGAACCCCCAACCAACGCATTACAGAAACTCAAAAAATATTCAAAACTACATAATCGAGCCCCCAAAACGGGACACTCATACCACCATCAAATTATACAACTCCCGCTCCCGTCCATACCAGTGACTGCCGATATCCATCCTCCTCCTACTCATATTCCCCCTACACCCAACCTCCTACACCCCATCCCAACAAACCCATCCCCCCCGACTCCAGTCCCACCTACATTAACTCTCCCACTCTCCCTAATCCCCTTCCACTCCCTCCTGGATACACAGGGCGAACCCCTTTTTATCACAAGTACCCTTTTCCCCCCCAGACCCTTTTACCTCCTAACACCCCTCCTGATAAAACCCCCAAAACCTTCTAAACCTCATTCTTTATCCCACCCTCTAAAAACCTTTTCCCCTTCAAATTCTCCACACGACTACAAATCGTTATCACTAAACCCAACGAAAGTACTTTGGAACATTCGGGGTTTCCGCTCTCCACAGCCCCGGCCTCCGTCATATCCTCTCCTCTTTAACCCTTTCCATATTTTATCCCTTCAAGAAAACTCTTCTTACACAGTCTAAAAACCCAAAATCCCCAATTACCATTTTGTTTCTTCCCCACACTCCTTTATGTCTCGTCCATACTTATCAACCAAAAAACACCTTATGGCATACCTCTCTTTCAACCAGTGTCCCTTGAAACAGTTATTCGAAATCTTTTTTCCCGCCGCTGGACCCACAGTGATTTCATTCTACTTCCCTTCCCACCGCCATTGACTTTGTTGCTTTTGAAAACCAAATTTTTTCCCAACTTCAATCACCTTTCCTCAAAAAGAAAGGAATTTTAACTGCCTCCACACTCTTTTGGGGTGATTCTACACCAACACCCGTGGCCGAGCTCTAGAGCGCTTCCTCTCCCCAGCTGATCTATTATTCTAAATTCAGATCGCCCCACACACTTTGAATACACGCACGCATCTTCTTCATCATTTTCCTCTCTCTATGCCCCCCCTTCTCTTCATTTTTAGATTTCCTCTGGTCAGTTCTAGACCACTTTCCTATGTTGAACCACTTCCCCGTTCTCCTTTCTCCAACTTCATAGTACCACTTCCAATCTCCCAACGCTGGTTTCTTTGATAGAGCCGACTGGGGTATTTCACTTCACTTTTCCCGATATTCATACCCTCCATCCTCCCTCTCATCCGATCAGAAATTATAAAAAATTTCATAACTCAGTCCTAAGAGCTGCCCATACACTATCCCTCGAACCTCAAGACCCAAAAACCCCAAAACAAATATCAGCTCTTTCTCCTTAAAAGAGCAATTTCCTGTCTTCATCGTACAATCCGGAATAGTAAAACAAATAGCTGGTGAAAATTTAAAGTTTCCCAATACAAACCTCTACCTCCTCCATATGTTTGGCGCCGGATCCATAAACTATCAGGCAAACAGCCCCCCCTTTCCCGCCCCGCCTCCAAATTCGAGATACCCCTTCCATCTGATCTCCCGAAGTCGCTAATTGAACTGGGTGATATTTCAGCCCGTTCAGTACTGGTTCCCCACCTTTCTCCACATTCTCTTCTATTAAAACCACAGGGAACGTACTCCCATTATCTTCCCCCATCCTCTGCTGAGTCCTAAAATGCTACCCTTTTCCCCTTCCCCTGAAAGCAGTGGTGCCCTAAAATCGTGCCGCAACACTCAT
This sequence comes from Penaeus chinensis, assembly GCF_019202785.1. Classification (NCBI taxonomy): domain Eukaryota; kingdom Metazoa; phylum Arthropoda; class Malacostraca; order Decapoda; family Penaeidae; genus Penaeus; species Penaeus chinensis. Next base: position 2,335 of record NW_025918356.1, read on the forward strand.
GTAAGCCCCCGACGGTATTCACAAACCCTATGCTCTGACAACTCCCAACTTCCTCCCTTTTCCTTCCCAAATTTAAAAATTTACAACCATATGGAAAAATCAGGAAAAATTTTCCTTCTCATTTGCAAAAGCTCTTAAACCCCCCTTCCTGAAACCCAATAAAACGGTACCCTTCCTTCAAGACCCATCGCCCCTTTGCACTAACTAGCTGCCTATGCAAACTACTAAAAGCGAATGGTTAACTTCCGCTTAATGTGGTATCTTGAAACCCAAATCTTATCTCTCCTTCCCAGTTTTGGGTTTTCGCCGTGCAAGGGGGGCAGCAAAGCTGACCCCCTTGCCCCATTTTGAGGGCATATATTACATTCACATTTGCACGCCATGCAATCCAGCTACTATTTTTTTTGACCTAGAAAAAACATATGCAAAACATGGGGGTACCATTTCTCCAAAAACAATAGTCCTCACGTAAACATACGGGAATCATGGGTGTCCTTCATAAAATATTTTCCTCTCCCAACGCACTTTCCAGGTCAAAAATTGTTCTTCTGCCACATCATCTTTCTTTCCCTCAAATTGAAGGCGTCCCACAAGGGCAGTGTGCTTAGTACCAAACCTTTTTCCCCTTCTTGCTGTAAATGACATTGCCTCAGTTCTCCCAAACCAGAGCCCGGCCATCACTCTATTTTGATGATTTAACCATCAAAGCCTCGGGCACATCATAACCAAATCTCTACCATTTTTTAAATCTGCAATAACATCAGTTTCCTCCGGGGCCCAAACCATGGCTCCCGCTTTTCTACCCCAAATGGGTTCTCCTTTCCCTTTTCTCTCGCACACGTAGGCCTCTCCCTTCCCACTCTTCTTATGGCCCCTCCACTCCAACACCTTTTCCCTGGTAAATTCCTAGGCGTTCATTTTTGACTTCCAAACTATCCTGGCGAGACCATATTCTATACATCAAAGAAAAACTGGGCCGCCGTCTCCCGAATTTTTACAAACCCTAACCATTTATCCGGGGGCTCAAAATCGAAAAACTCCCCTTTCCCTTTCTTCATGTCACCTTGACCCTCTCCACTCTTGATTATCCCATATCTACTCCTCTGCCTCAACTTCTCCCTTGCCCATCTTGATACAATCCATAAAACCTGGGGTCCTTCGCTTAGCCCTGGGGTGCCTTCCGCTCCTCTCCAGTTGAAGCCTGTACACTGATTCAGGCAAACCATCTCTCTCCGAGGCGTGCCCTTCCACTCTCCGATTTAGCTGGGATTCCACCACTTCCCCTCCCTAAACTAACTACCCCAAACGATCCCTACTTCCTACCTTTGCTTCTTCTCCAGGGTTTACCTACTCCTTTCTCCACTCGCATGGATCTACCCTCCTCCCCCATTCCCCCTTTTCCCCATCTCCGACCCTCCCTTCTCCGTCCTTTCAGTCCCCCAGGGTTTTATACCTTGCCCCCGATAATGCTCCTTTGCTACCCGACCCACCAAAATCAAATATTCCTCCTACTGCCCTTTCCCTCACCCATTTCCTTGACCATGCCCTCCACCTTTCCCTTCCAGTATTCACGTTTACACTGACGGCTCCAAAACCACCCCGGGAGGGTTTTTTGGCAATAATCTTCCCAACTCGTACTTTCAAATCCCCCCTCCCTCCTGAATCCAGTGTCCTTACTACAGAACTGTATGCACTCCTATTTTGGCTTAAAACTTTTTATATTCACTCCCCTCTCCTTTTTTAAAATTTTTACTGACTCCCGAACTAATTAACTCTCATAATAAATACACACCCAACACCCTTTTGTAAGATCCAGAACTGGTGTTCAAACCCTGTCCACACGTCATAAAACAATAAAATTTTTTGCTGGGTGCCCAGCCATGTTGGAATCCCCGGCAATGAACGGCATATACTCTAGCACGCTACGTTGCTATGTCCCATCAAACCAACCACGTTTCTACATATCCCAGGGCCACGGATTATTACCCACACTTTAAAACCTTCTTGTATAATCGGTGGCAATCTTTTTGGGCAAGTCTCCACACTAAAAAATTTCATACTGTAAAATAAACAAATCTCCTCCAGGTCAGCTCCATTCCAAACGGAAAAGACGTTGGAGACGGCTCTCGCCCGCTAATGCACTGGGCCCCACCCTTTCCCAACACACACCTAACTGATGTCACAAATCCATCCACCCCTATGTTTCCTTATGTAATGTTCCTCTTTCAGTCCCACACATTTTAATTGTCATGCCCACGTTTTTGAAGCAGCCCGTACCTCTACTTTCTCCCAAACCCATCCTCCCTACCTAGACATCCCAACTTATCAACATCCTTACAAACCCACACTTTCTGCTTTGACAACCTGTTTTCCTTTTCCCCAAACGCATAAAATAACCTTTACTTTTAAACTAACCCCTTTACATACCCTCACCCGACCCTAAACCCATTCACTCACCAATTCCTTAACCCAGCTTTTTAAAAAATAATACCCAACCCCAACCACCTTCACAAACATTAACAATAGTGCTACATGATCTTATTTTCCCACACATTTATTTTTGCTTTAACCATTAACCATTAACCATTCTCCTTCTCCTTTTCCTTCTTCTCCTTCTTCCCCTTCTTCTCCTTCTCCTTCTCCTGCTCCTTCTCCTTTTCCTTATCCTTCTTCTCCTTCTCCTCTTCCCCCTCTCCTTCTCCTCCTTCTTCTCCTTCCCTTTCCTTCTCCTTCCCCCTCCTTTTTCCCTTTTCCCTCCTTCTTTTCCTCCTCCCTTCTCCTCCTCCTCCTTCAAACCCTTCTCCTCCTCCTCCTCCTCCTCCTCCTCCTCCTCCTCCTCCTCCTCCTCCTCCTTCTCCTTCTCCTTTTCCTCCTTCTTCTCCTCCTTCCTCCTCCTCCTCCTTCTCTCCCCCCTCCTTTCTTCCTCCTCTCCCCCTCCTCCTCCTCCCTCCTCCTCCATCCTTCCCCCCCCTCCTTCTTCTTCTTCTGCTTCTTATTCTTCTTCTTTTTCCCCCCCCTTCCCTTCCTCTCCCCTCCTCCTCCTCCTCCTCCTCCTCCTCCTCTCCTCCTCCCTTCCTCCTCCTCCTTCCCCTCCTTCTTCTCCTCCTTCCTCCTTCTCCTTCCTCCTCCTTCTCCTTCTTCTCTTTCTCCTTCTTTTTTCCTCCCCTTTCCCCTTTCTCCTTTCTTCTCCCCCTCCCACCCCACCCCCCTCCTCCACCTCCTCTTCCCTTCCCTTCCCTTTCTCTTTTTCCCCTTCTCTCCTCACCCTCCTTCTCCTCCTCCTCCTCCTCCTCCTTCTCCTCCTCTCCTTCTTCTCCTTCTCCTTCTCCTCCTCCTCCTCCTCCTCTCCTTCTCCTTCTCCTTCCCTCCCCCTTCTCCTTCTCCTTCCCCCCCCTCTTCCCCTTTTCCCCCCTTCTTCTTCTTCTCTTTCTCCTTCTCCTTCCCTTCTCCTTCTTCTCTCCTCCTCCACCTCCCACCCCCCTCCACCCCCACCCCCAAACCCCTCCACCTCCCCCCTCCATCTCCACCTCCCCCTCCTCCCCTCCCCTCCTCCTCATTTTTCTTCTCTTCTTCTTCTTCTTCTTTTCTTTTTCTTTTTCTTCTTTTCTTTTTCTTCTTCTCTTCTTCTTCTTCTTTTTTCTCCTCCTCCTCCCCTCCTCCCCCCCTTCCTTTTTTCTCTTCTTCTTCTTCAAACTCCTCCCCTCCTCCTCCTCCTCCCTCCTCCTCCTCCTCTTCCTCCTCCTTCCTCCTCCTCCTCCCCCCCTCCTTCTCCTTCTCCTTCCCCTTTCCCTCTTTCTCCTTCTCCTCCCCCTCCTCCTCCTCTCTTCTTCTTCTTCTTCTTCTTCTCCTCCTCCTTCTCCCCTCTCCCCCTTTCCTCCTTCTCTCCTCCCTCCCCCTCCTCCCGCCTCCTGCTACCTGCCTGCCTGCTTCCTTCCCTTTGCTTCCTTCCTTCCTTTTTCCTTCCTCCTCCTCCAATCCCTCCCTCCCCCCTCTCCTTCTCCCTCCTTCCTCTCCCTCCCCTCTCTCTCTCCCTCTCTCTCACCTCTCCCTCTCTCTCCCCCTCTCCCCTCTCTTCCCTCTCCCCTCCCCTCCCCCTCTCTCTCTCTCCGTCCTCTCTTCCCCCTCCCCTCTCTTCTCTCCTCCTCCGACCCTCTTCCTCTCCCCCTCTCTTTTCTCTCCTCCTCCTTCCCCTCTCCCTCCTCTCCCTCTCACCCCAACCCTCTCCCCTCCCTCTCCTTTCATTCACACACATGATCACACCACCACGAGAGAAAGAGAGAGAAGAGAGAGAGAGAGAGAGAGAGAGAGAGAGAGACAGAGACAGAGACAGAGACAGAGACAAGACAAAGAGAGAGAGAGAGAGAGAGAGAGAAGAGAGAGAGAGAGAGAGAGAGAGAGAGAGAGAAAGAGAAGAAAAGAGAGGGGAAAGAGATAGAGAGAGAGAGAAAGAGAGAGAGAGAGAGGCGTTTTCACACAGCTTCATTTTCACACATTTTCACATTGCACAACCCGCTAGTTCGATTCCAGTGCCGAAACCCGCTCCTTGTATTGACGTGTTTCGAATTCAGGAGTCAAGAGTGGAGACGGCTGCAACACTTATTTTATAAATAAAATAAATTTGAATTGGGCAAATATAGCAAATTCTGAGTGTAAAATTTACTATGGTGTAAATATAGTTATACTTTATTAGGCGTATGAAAAAAAGTGGTTTGATTTACATACCGTAAATATAAAACGGA
>NW_025918357.1:0-7691 GCF_019202785.1 Penaeus chinensis
GCGGAGAGGGAAGGATAAAGGGGATCGAAAAGATGATTTAGGAAGAGAAAAAAGAGTCGGGCTTGAACCCAACATCGGGGTAAAATTGGGGGGCATAGCAACCGGGAGCGAAAGGAGATAAAAGGCTGGAGAGGGAGGCCCCGCGCCATCTGTCGCGCGTGCCTGACATGGCGGGGTTCGCCTGGCATGAACCGAACTCATGGGTCGGCGAGTCCACATGCCCTTGCTGCGGCGCGCACACGCTAGACGGGAGGTTGGGAGCGGAGAAGCGGCCTGCCAGGCGCCATCGGGCCCCACCGTGCACGACTTCTCGCGCCATGGCAACGGTGCGCCCTCGGCTAAAACCGGGAGACAGCGAGGTGGAAATACTATTGAATCGCTAATCAGAGGCAACTCCCACGCCCGCGTCGAGCAGAGAATTTATCTCTGTCGGCGGCAGGACATTCCGGGAGACGGCGCTGGCGATCTTCACCACTCCTGGATTCGCAACACTGACATGACATCTCCTCCCCCAACTCGCGCGTTGCCACTCCTACTGCAAGGAGCCGCGGTCCCCATGGCAGGTCAGGCGGCAGAGGTCCACGGTCGGAAATCCGAACCAGAGAGATTAAGGTAAGGATTAGGATGAGGGACGGCTTACGCTATGGAAGGATGATGAGATGGGGCGTGGGGCGAGTTGAGGGTTACGCACCGGAAGAGAGAGAAGGGTGGGGGAAGGGAGTTATAAACGGATAGGCTCTCTTAAGGGGTTAATTTTAATTAGTAGATAAAAGGGGGAGTTTTGGAGAAAACATCCACCATAAAAAGTACTTATAAACGAGGGGAATTAAAACATGAATGGTAAAAAAACTAAAAAACGTAAAAAACTTAATAAAATGTAACACAAGAACACAAGTAAAATTGAAAGCTTAAAAAAGGATAGGCAGCAAAGTTACGCTGCTCGACATCCGCGCTCGCGAGACCCGCAACAATCGCGCCGTAGCGTGGATGGCCGAGCTGTGGGGAGCGCGGTCGAGTTTTATAGTAAAAAGCGCCGAACTTTTTTAACTTAAGATTTTTATAAAAGTATAAGAATTAAAAATACGAACGAAACAAGGAGGAGGATGGGTAAAGACGAGAGGGAAGTATGAAGAAAGCACACAAAGGAAAAGAGATGCTGCCAAGCCAGAACTGGCCCCTGTTCATCGCCTCGGTCTGGCGAAAGACATCGCGCCAGGGCCCCCTTCTTCTCCTGAGAGGCATGGTTCTACCCATAACGCAACCAAAACGCGAGGTTTGTAATTGTTGTTTACATAGGCCTCCTGCCCCATGGAGAGGCCACAGAAGCTTTCTCCGGGATCGTGAGTGATCGTGGACGAACACAACTCGTCCCCAGCCCATAGTAACAGATCCATGTGGGTGCTTTATTCTGATTGGATCTGTAATCTTGTGTGCATTTGTATGTAATGTGGGTCCTGAAGCGTGTGTGTGAAGGAGGGTGTGTGAGGCTAGAACAGGTGCAGTTTGCGTGGGAGCAGCTCATCTTAATTGTCAGCACGCCATTAAAAAGTAGTCAAGCTGACGCTGACCACCCTTTTCGTGGCGTTTGCTGCTTCCCGGAACCGAGGCCGCGGACGATCCGAAGCCCCGTCCCTCTCGAGTCCGGGAGGGACTCCTGAGAGAGGGAGACGTTGGAATTCTCGGAATTCGCGGACCAATTCCCGATGTTTCCTAGTCCCCCGGAGGTTCCCCCCAACGGGGATAACAGCTAGCGAGGTAGCCCCCATTCGACCTCAGGGAGGTCGATTTGGAGGCTATCCATCGCTTATCGGAGTCCCCAAGAATGGTGTTGTCATGTGACCACGAGGGGGTGCGTGGTCGCCGGGGGCAGCTGGTCATTCTTGTCTTTCTTCTTGTGCGTGTTATAGTGGTGAGGTTTATTTGCGTTTTGTTCGTTTGTGTTTTTGTAGTATTTGGTTTGTGAGCTTAGTTTGGTTGCGTTGTGGTTGGTGTTTGGGGAGAAGGTGTTGCGGAGTTAAAGGGCGTGGTTGTGTGTGTCGCCGGTCTATCCTCGGTGTTTGTATTTGTTTGTGTGTGATATTCAGCTATGTATAGTCTCATCTTCAAAGATTTCCCTGGTAATCTCAAGTTAGGAGGTTGTTTCTTGTAGGAGTACGGGACAAATGTCCTGCGAAGGCTTGTGCTTTGTATTTGGCAGCTATCAAAGCAGTGTAGGTAATGTTTTGTATTTAGAGTGTTAATGTCATGTGTGAGATTGATGTTTGGGGAACTGAGGTGGGGGAGCATTGTGGTTCTCGGGAATCGTGGAGTTCTTGTGGTGATGGGTGTAAATGTCCTGTAGGGTTGTTGAACTGTTGAGGGCGTAGTTGGGTTGTGTTTTGTTTAAGTGCTTGACCTTTTCGTCTTCAGTATCTCATTCCGTGTAAGTCAAGACCCGCTGACGCGCGGTGCTGCCCCTCACAGTTTGCACATTTGGGAGGGCTTGTTGGCAATCGAAGAAGTGCCCAACTTCGCCACAACGACGTGCACCTTTGTTCGTGTTACATGTGTGTTTTTTGTGCGAATTGTATCTGTAGCACTTCAGGCATTGATCATATCTGAATGAAGCTCTCAGGTTCTATGTTATAGGGGGGGACGATGTGTTAAAAACAACACGATTCCCACGAAATATGAGTTTCTGTGCCTCTTTCCAGGCGATGAGCCTCGGATCTTGACGATTCCGAGATTCAGGCGGTTTTGTAAATGTCAACTATGTAACCAGTGACATCGTTTTTGGCTGTAATTTTCCGCCTGAATGGCCTCACACGATCGTGGGCGGGATTGTTTTGTCGATTCTTTTTTGCCACGACCGTGCATTTTGCCTTGGTTTCAGGGAAGGCTTGGGTTTTAAAGCCCGTAGCAGCGGAGGTTTCTTGGCCAGATGAGAAGCAAGGGGGTCCATTTTTTCGGTTTGGCTACAACAACTTTAAAACCGTTGTGAACTTTTAAAGCATTGCTGACGGCAACCTCTGTGATTACCCAAGATTTTCTGGAGATGAGCTCACCTCACAGTAGATGGGCTGCCCCAAGTATGAAATTTGATCATGTGACCCATATCGCATAGCGAAGTGGTGGATGGTGATGGGAAATGGGGGGATGCTATCAAAGCTAATATGACAGAAACGGGAACGGCGGAAGTGGTTTCAAAAAATGGAGGCACACTGAGCAATTAACAGTCCCTTTGTGTGTTAGGGCCGGTCGGGGTTGAACCCTTGCCGAAACGGGGCGTGAACCCTTAAGCCTTTATATGTTCGGGGGCCGGGCACCCTCGCATGTACAACTGTCAATTGCACAGTGCTTCGTGGTAGTATAATTGAAAGCACTCTGACCTACAATTAAAACACTAGCGGCCAACGTGAGGTAAGCGTGATAACACCCAAAGTTATACACACAAGGCCAAGGTCGTCTTTTGCGTGGTTGTCAAACGATCTCTTTACAAAAGAACACCCCCACAAAACCCTTGGACCTAGTGGTCCTGAGAGCCCCTCCCTGAATTTCGGCTCGACGAGATCGGTAAGGCTACCTTGCCGCACCCCGTCCTGCGTAAGCGGCGAGCGGGCCGACTCAGAAGAGCGCCTCATCTTAACTGACCGCTGGGCAAATACAACTCGCCTAGGCCTTGTTATTGACAAAAGCTCACATGTAAAATACTTTTCTAATGATCGTGCCTTAGTAGTTGTCCAAACAAGCTTCAACCTTGGAATTGAACATATCGTCCCACCAGGCTGCATTACAGGACCTGAACATGTGCCGTATCTCCTGGCAATATTTAACCAGTCGAAAATAGGCGGGTTTAAGCCAAACTCTCGCAGGCCACTACGCGAACTTCCGCTAGGTCTCGCTCGCTCTTCCTTAATTGACGTCTTGACGTGGTCGCGTTTCATAATCTGTATAGATACAAACCGCAAAATGGCAAACGTAACCAAGCAGAACTGAACGACGTCTACAGGGGCAAGGCCCCCCGCAAGCAGTTGGCCAACAGGCAGCACGTAATTCGCCCTGCTACCGGTGGTGTCCAAGAAGCCCCATCGTTAACAGGCCCGGAACTGTTGCCCTTTCGGAGATCCCGTCCGTTTACCAGAGAGCACTGACTCCTGAAAATCCCAAGCTGCCATTCCAGCCCTGGTCCGTGAGATTGCCCAGTACTTTCAAGACTGACCTCCGCTTCCAGTCCTCCTGCGTCAAGGGCTCCTGCAGGAAGCCTCCGAGCTTACCTGGCGGCACTCTTTGCGGACACCTAACCACTGCGCTATCCCACCACATAAGAGGGTCACATTCATGCCTATAGGATAATCCTACTTGCTCCCGCATCCCGGAGAGCGCGCCATAAGTTTAGATTGCATACCTGCAACACAAAATCTAATCCTCGGCCCTTTCAGGCCTAAAGATTGTCTCCAGAGAAGAAATTCAGACAGTAGTGTAAAAGTTGTCAATTTACACAAACTAATATTTGATAGCATATATACATACAATTATTAATCTTATCTTGATAGCAGACATACATACAGATGTACATACATACATACATACATACATACATACATATACAAAGCAAAACAAACACAGAGACAACACTTAATAAATATATATATATATATATATATATACTATACATATATAAACATACAACTATATATATATATATATATATATAATATATATATATATATATATATGAGAGAGAGAGAGAGAGAGTGTTATGTATGTATTAGTTATATAGGACCATAATATACAACAACACACTAAATGCTAATATGTAATATATATAAATAATATATATATTGTATATGAGATAGAAAGAGAGAGGTTTGTATGTATGTATGTAATGTAAGTATATTTATCTATATTATAAATATATACATATATAATATATATATATATAATAACAACACACACGAGCCACACAACATATATATTTAATTATATATATATACATATATATAATATATATATATATATATATTATTAAATCATATACACACATATAACATTATATAAAATAGAGAGAGACAGATTTCATGTAAATTTTATATAGATAGATAACTATATATATATATAGATAGAATAACTATATATTATAGATAAATTTAACTATATATATAGATAATATCTATATATATATAAGATAAATAACTATATATTTGATAAATAACTATATATAAAGATATTAACTATATATATATATAAATTATATATATATATATAATATATATATATATGAGAGAATGTATGTAATGTATGTATGTATAAATAAATTAATAATGCATAAATGTTTACGTTATGTATACTGAGTTTATGTAGGCATATATGTTATATGTATCTTATAATAGTTAGGTATGTATATATATACACACAACTTATAAATATGTACATATATGCATATGTGTATGTATAAATATAGTTATAAATATATATATATATAAATATATATGTATATAGATAAAGTCTGTATTATATTAAAATAATTATGTTATGTGTGTTATATATAGAAATCGTATATATGTGTCTATACAGAAATCGGCATATATATATTATAAAGTATATATGTATGTACATATATATACATATAATATATATATATATAAATATATATATAATATATATATAATATATATATAGTATATATAGTATGCAAGAAAAATAAGTATATATAGTATATAAATAATATATATAGTAATATAGTAATATATAGTATATATAATAAATATCTATATATAGTATATATAGTATATATAGTAATATAGTATATAAAATTTTTTATAAAAAAAAAAAATTATAGTATATTGAAATATATATAGTATATAGAATATATATATAGTAAATAAATATATATATAGTATAAGAATAATATATGTATATAGAATATATATATATAAATATAGAATATATATATAGTATATAGAATATATATATAGTATATAGAATATATATAATTTATATGAATATATATAAGTATATATAGAATTTTTTTTATATAAATTATATATAGATTATATATAATGTAAAATAAATATATATATGATATATAGAATATATATAATGTATATAAGAATATATATGTATATATAACAGATTTGTATATATACAGATATATAATTGTAGGTGTATTTTGCAATAACAGCTCAATAACGGCAACACATTATTTGAATAGTCACTTTGAGTGACAGAATAAACGAGGGCTACGATCCACTTCACCTCCCTAGGTCTATGTCTAAAAGAATTAATAAATATATGACATATGATCAGAACCTACCTACCTCCACACAATTATGTTAAGTTATGTTTCTCTGTCGTTTGTAGTTCTAATGACCGCTCCTGATTTGTCCATTCCTTGAATAAATAATGATAACAATAATAATAATATAATAGTAATTAATAGTATTATATAATAATAATAATAACAGTAATAACATAATAACAGTAAATAATATAGTAATAATATAAAAAAATAGTAATAATAAGGCGGAAATGTCGTTAATGATGATTATAATACATAATATCCAATCAATTGAAATCATACACGGCCACTTTCTAACATTCTACGCAAAAGCTAAACGAGCCGCAGATACACAATAGGTACGGCTAATGAATAACAAACCCGAACTCACTGTTTGTCTACTTGGTAATTAAGTGAGCACGGTAGAGCATCTAATCTGTTGTAAGGACACTGAATGGTCTTATAGTAGTAGTATTAATTTCTAATAATCAGAAACAGTAGTAGAAGTAGCAATAACAATACAGTAGGAGGCAGGGAACATGTACAACTAACTGGGTTACCAAAGTCATTGTATATCTGCTTGTAATTACTATATGTGGCTCTCCTAAAGGAGCCGAGGTTGTTCTCGGAGGCAAGAAAAGCATGCAACCTAGAGATTTACTTGGAGAAGTGTACTTTTGACGGCCTTTTGTCCCTCCTAACAGCGTGCTTGGCGAAGTTCGTCTCTCCAGGGAGCAACAGCCTGACAGTTCCTGAATTCCCGGCTGGTGATGAGAAAAGCTTGTGGTATTGTGCAAGGCGGAAGCCTCGAGCTGCAATGCGCTCAAAAATGTCATTCACGAAGAGTCATGATAGGACATGGCCTTGGATGAGATACCGGTATCAGGGTGACCTTATTGTGCAACCTGTAATGTAGATGCTGTAGCTCTCCTTCCTCCTGCGCTTCTTCCTTTATCACCCTTGGTATAGACTATTGGGCCTTTACCGCCCTTCTTGGCGCCTTTCCGGAAGTTTTGGTGGCATGATGCTTGTCGTCGTACCTACGGGACGAAGTACGTTTCCCGCACTCAACATTTTTCCTTTTATTGTCCAACGCGCGCGCCAGCCTCCCCTTACAGGACCACGACTACTGGCTGATCTGGTGTACACAGAACATGCCAGTTTCGTCGCAATCTGACTCATCAACCGGGCCGCCTATAAAAGCTAAGCTCGAAGCAATGCACCTCCTCTCCGCCCGCCGCATTTGCACCTAATACATGTGCACCCGGCTCGCCATTGCTCGGCGTAATTGCCCTTTTGTGCCACCATTGGTAGTGTGCACCGCGATCCATCTACTCTGCGTAGTTGCCCGCGTTTGGTGACTCCGATTATTAAGAGCACCGTCAATCCCTGACTCGGCGTCCTTCCCTCTTGGGATAACAGACGCCCCATAGCT
>NW_025918358.1:0-8132 GCF_019202785.1 Penaeus chinensis
TATAGTATATGCATAAATTATATGCAGTATATATATAAATCAATATGCCAGATATATATAGTAAATAAATATATATATATTAAATATACATATGCATATAAATATATATGAATATATTAATATATATAAATATATAGATATGTATATGTATATGTAGGTAGGTATAATATATATAAATAAATACATATATATACATATATATATATATATATCTATATGATATAAATATTGCTTTATTATAATTATATATATATAAATATAATTATATATAAATGTTTAAAATAAGCATTATTTATATATATATGTATAATATATATTAATATATAAAGTATGATATGCATAAATTTGATAGAAAGATAAGATCGATATTTACATATATTTGAATATATAATAGTATATATGATTGTGTGTGTGTTGGTGTGTGTGGTGTGTGTGTGTGTGGGTGTGGTGTGTGTGTTTGTGGTGTGTGTGTGGTTGGTGTGTTGGTGTGTGTATGTGTGTGTGTATGTTGTGTAAATATATAATGTGCATACATATGTATATAGCAATAGATATAAACATATATATGTCAGATAAATAGACATGTTGTATATAGGTACATATGGACAAGATATATATTTATATATATATATATAATATATAAATATATATATATATAAATACGTTCATATATATTAATATATAAGCTTCAATATATATATATATATATATATATATATATATATATACATATATTTTAATATATGGGTATATATATGCATATAGTTATATATTCATTTTATATATATAATAAATATATAATAATATATAAATAATATAGATATATATATATAAATAACTATATATATATATATATATATATAAATATATATAGTATATATATATTATATAAATATATATATATATATAAATTTATATATAAATATAACATACCATATAAATGTGTATATATATTTATATTTATACATATAAATATAATATATAATAGATATATATATATATAAATTTTTTTGATATGACAGACATCATTCCACTGCAGGACAAGGCCTTTCTCAATTCTCTATTGAGAGGTATATGGCAGTGTCAACCCTTGCCTTATTGGATGCCCTTCCAAAATCAGCCGTGGTTCGCGGCTAACACTTGCGTGACTTCACCCTATACCCCTAGACAACTGCTTTTTGACTTCTCAAGGTGATATGTCATTTTCTCGGCTCAAGCCAGCATCAGAGCGCAGGCAGTTTTTACGACTGCCGAGAACAGTAATTAAACGCAGGACCATAAATATATATATATACATATATATATATCAATGCAGAATTGCATGTATTCATCTTCATGTGAGTGTGTGTGTGTGTGTGTGTGTGTGTGTGTGTGTGGTGTGTGTGTGTGTGTGTGTGTGTGTGTGTGTGTGGGGGTTTGTGGGTGGGTATAAATAAATAAATAAATAAATAAATAAAATAAATAAATGAATATTTTTAATATATATACACTATATATTAATAATATACATATACATATATAGTTCATAATATATATTTATATTATACAAATCTATGATTATGGCATATATATACATATATATACATATATATATATATTAATATATATATATATATATATCTATATATATAATACATATATGTTTATATGTATATATATATAAATATAATATATATATATTTATTTTATTATATATAAATATATATATATATATGTATATATATAAATATATATATATATAATGTATATATATAAATATATGATACATGATTATATATATATATATATATAATTATATATTATATATATATATAAATATATATATTGGTGGAGTATATATAAACAGTTTTGTATATATGTAATATTTAGATTATATATATATATTACATAGATATAAAAAGTTTATATAATACAATAATATACATATATTATTTATTTATTTATTTATATATATATATACATATATATATATATATATACATATAATATATATATTGATATATATATAAACATAAATATATATATATATAGTATATTTTATTATATACAAATAACATAGATACATATATATATATATATTATAGTTTATGATTATATCATCATTCATCATCCACCTGATCCAATCCAGCTGCAGTGACATAAGCCTTCACAATTTTTTTAACTTTGTCCTGTCTTGCATTTTTTGGTTTCGGTCTTGCTCCAAATTTATTATTTTTCACACCATTTCTCATTGGTCTGCTTGCCTCTTATGTCATCTATCACCGAATCTGTTACTTGCTTTGGTCCACACTTTTCTCTGTTCCCTGATTCCTGTCACATCAGATTTCTTAGCTAATTCCCACAGCAACACTCCATCCCTCTCTGGGCACTTATTAGTTCCTCTCCAAATAGTGTTTGTTGTGCCTGTATCTGACCATAGTCATAACGGGAAGGTTCAATGGTTAAAGACTTTCTATTTAACATAATGGCAAGGGGCTGTCTTAGTATGCTACGTGTTTTGCTGAGAGCGCTCCAGCCTAGACTGATGCGTTGCTTAATTCCTCTTTGCAAGATGTGTTGGTCTGTATGAGTACCCTAGATATATATACTTGTCCACTAGCTGTATCACTTCGCTTTTGTACATGTATCTGTTCAAACAGACTGTTGAACTTGAACTTAGTCTTTTTCTTGTTCATCCTAAGATCCAACTTCTGACTTTCTATTCATATCATTTATTAGTTATTGCATTTCATTTGTAGATTCCTGAAGATGAACAATAATGGTAACGGTTAAAAGCAAAATAAATGTGCTAGACTCTAAGGTCATGTAGCACTATAGTGAAGGGTGGTTGAGTAAGTGATTAGTGTGTCAAGAGTTGGGCAAAGGAATTGACGAGTAAAGGGTTAATGTTGGGTAAGGTAATTATAGGGTAGATCATGTGAAGATGTATGAGTGCATTTGAGGAGAATGAAAACAGTTGTCCAAAGCAGAAAGTGTGAGAAGTTAGTGATGGATCACGAAAATCGGTCCCATTGGCTGAGGCTAATAGATTATTATTTAAGAATTTTGTGAGAGAATGGGGGTAGTAGAAGGACGGGGCAGGTGGAAAGAGGAGTAGTATTATGGGAGTGGAAATAAGGTTGTAAGGTAGTAATAAGGGAGGATGGGGTATGGATAAGAAGGTTTTGATGTATCGTTGTTGAGGAATTGAGCATGTTTTGGGAGTGAAATGTCTCCTGGGTGTTGATTAGGTGGGATACTGTACTAGCGTCATGGAGGAGGGGTATTAGTTGTAGTGTTCAGAGGCGGGTCAAAGAGAGAGCCTGGGTCAGGAATCGGGCGAGATTGAATTGGTGGAGCGAATTGATGAAGAGGTAATTGCCTCTAATAATGGAAATAGTTAAGTATAATGGTTATTTCATTGTTGCCATGATAAGCCTAGAGTATGTTTGGGAAGAAAACATCCCACCCCTCAGGGTCCGCTTGGAAGGGTTTTAAAATGGGCTAGACAACTAAAGCAGGGGACTACCGTGCACATGGCTCCCTCACCGTGTCAGGACGGCACAAAGCGTCAGCTTTCACCCTTTCAGCACCGCTCTCACACCTTAAGGAGTGGAAAGTTAGAAGGGGTGGTGAAGGACAGAAAGGAAAAAAAGGAGGGAGGGGGGAAAAAAAGACCATGCAAGAATTTTTGTTGAACGAGGTCATGAGTCCCAGAGTTTAGGGAGTTTCCCCATCATAGGGTCCCAGTCCTCCGCCTCCTAAGCCCCCCCACGACAACAACGGGCAAGAGATTGGGGGGGAAGAGAACAATATCATCTGCAAATCTTAAATTGTTTAGATATTGTCTCCTATAAATTTGGATACCCTTTCCATTCCATTAAACTTCTTATGCATATCTCCTCAGGCAAGCTGTAAAAGTATTAGGTGAAAAATATTGCCCGTCTAACACATTTATAATTGTTAGTTTATCAGTTTTGTGTCAAGCCTGATGTTTGGTGTCCATCTTCAATATATCTACCAAATTTTAAATATATCTCCTCTACTCCGACTTCAAATAGCTTCAAAAATAGTACTGCTGTATTTGTACAGAGACAAGTCCTTTTTGTAATAGAAAGAATGCGCATACACAGGGGTTTTTCCCATATTTGGTTAAATATTATCCTCTTATTTGGGGAGCATCTCATCTGGACGTGGTCTGATGTTGAGATCCAGAGCAGAAGCTTGGCTGTTCTCTGGTTGGTTAGAATCAGACTGTCAGAGATGCAGTTTG
Source organism: Penaeus chinensis (assembly GCF_019202785.1). NCBI lineage: Eukaryota > Metazoa > Arthropoda > Malacostraca > Decapoda > Penaeidae > Penaeus > Penaeus chinensis. The sequence continues at coordinate 4,253 of NW_025918358.1, forward strand.
GTGAGACTTTTGTGAACAGTTAGAAGTAACTGAAAGGACTTATGGGATGGTAGTTTTTTTAGATCCTTTTATCCCTATTTTTTTGTATCAAATAATAGTTGCATTTCTCCATGCTTTTAGAGGTTTTTCCCTTTTGACAAGAGCATTGGTTAAAAAGGTCTATAATAAAAATTTGTTAATAAGGCTATACACTAATCCATCTCACCGGTGTTTTATTTTAATTTCTCTTTTGCAATGTTAGGTACATCTCTGGTTACCGCATTTGTTTTCTATCCATTGTATTCATTTGAGTTGTAGAGATCCCTGTAAGTGTCTTCCACTACTCATGATTTCAATCTATAATGTATCCCTTCTCTGTCTGGTTTCTGTATTGCACACAATTGATTTCCCCTATTCAGTCTCCTTTTAGCTAGCTTTCATTCTGGTGCCTAGATTATGGTTTCATTTTATTATTTGAGTAATTTGATTTCAGAATATCAAATCTCTCTTTTTATTTATAGGCCTTTGTTTATTCATTAATTCCTATTTTGTCTTTAGTTTGGACAATATTTCTACCCTGTTTTGGATGTTAAGGTTAAATTCTGTCGCTCTGGTCTTGCATGTATAAGCTAAATTTGGGCTGCGGTTTTCTTTAGAGTTTTGTTCCTTTCCCTTCCTAAGGGGGGGGGAGAGGCATAATTTAATTGGCCTTGACCATTCTATTGTCAATGCCAACATTTACTTTATTACATAACTTCACACCTATTTAGAAATTATGAAGTCAATTTTTAGACTTCCATGTCCCTTTCCACTTACGTTTTTTTTTTAAGAATGTATTGATGATATTTGATTGGATCAAGCTCCTCCAAATTGATTAGCATTTGTCCTTCCATTCCTAGTGGCGCCTAATCCCTATTCCCCACTACGGTTTCTCCTTCTGTCGTTTTAACCTATTTTGCCTTTAAAATCTCCCATAATTTATTGTTTAATGGTTTTTTTATTCTCACACTGATAAAATGACACACTTCATAAAGCTCCTTTTCTTCATCACTGTGGATGCAGGTTGGAGCAACACACTTGAACACACCAAGTTTGTACCTATTGTTTGGTTTTGTTTGTTACTGAAGCCACTCTTTTCACTTTATATATAGAATTCCACAATATTCTTTTCTAAACGTTGTAAACTAAAAATTTACCCCTAATTTCCTGCTTGCTACCCTGGGGTTTCCCTCCCAATAAAGCACGAGTTCATCATTTAGTATCTTCTATTCTTTGCCTTGTCTTCTTACTTTCAAGTCCCACCTCTACCAATTTACGGAAAGAGATTCCTTCAAGTAACGCTAATAAGTTGGATTCAGTTCTCATTGTCCTAATATGTGCAAAGGTTCATCAACTTTTTAATTGGAGTTTTTAGCACCCCCTGCTCCTGGAGCGATCCTGATCTTCGCCATGAACCAGGGACTCCTTCGCCTCTAGGGAATCAGGGCAATTGCTCTGTATGTGTAGGCAAGGTTTTTAATTGAGAGGTGTGATGTATGTCATGTATGTAAGTATTTATGTTGTAAGATAGTATGTATGTATGATATGTACGTATGTATGAATGTAAGTATAACTATATAAATATATATAATCTATATCTATCTATATAATATATATCTATATATTATATGTAATGAGTATAAAAATATATATAAATAAATATATATATAATGTTATGAACTAATGTATATATAAGTATATATTACAGATGTGCTACATATATATATATATATATATAAAGTATATGCATGAGTATATATATATATATATATATATAAAAAAAAAATGAATATATGTATATTTGAAGTATATATACCTGTGTACATATATAATTTATATATATAAGAATATGTAATATATATACATATACATATATAGACACAATAATATATTAATTACTATATACATAAATACAATTATATAATACATAATATATATACTATATACATATATACATATATATATACATATAGTATAGTAATTATATATATATATATAATATAATATAATATATATAGTTAGTATCCCTGTACTGGATTAAATACATGAACAACTTCAAACAATATCCGCAGGATAAAACTGTAAAATGCATTATAAACAAACAAAACAAAATAAAAGTTATGAAATTCTAATCTAACCCCCTCATGGGGTCACCTACCCAAAACAAAAATAATTCCTCATGTCCGCATCTGTGGTCCGCATTGCAACAGGATGGTGTAAAATCTAAAAAAATACCATATGAAAGTTTGCTTACTACATCCCTTACCTCATGGACGGTACTTGGGTTAGGAGAAAGAAACATCCAACGACACATAGCACAATAATGAGGAAAGACCCTATGATCACTAGCCCAACACCCAGGAACCGACAGGCTCAATATAGGTTGTGCGACACAAGCCCAGTTTAATTAAAACACCTGCAAGCACAGTAAGTTACAGTTTTAATACGATATGTACATACTAGCATCAACAGCTCATGAAAATTTAATAACACCTTATGACAACCATATTCTGACATTCCAAAACCATCACAGTTCAGACAAACATAAAAAGGACACATGAGGAAGACACTTTTCAACAGATTTGCAAATAACTTTTTGAATTATTTGTACATAGATTGCTTTTATCATTATCAAGTAATTTAAAAATACTACATTACTTTATTTACTTGTTGAGGTAGGAATGATGTACACATGCACTGTCTAATGTGTTTTCTGTTTATTTGTTTATACAAATGGGCCCAGAAGAACTTTGATCACCTAGTAGTCACATATGTTTTCCAAGTTTGTAGCCACAATACTAATGCTACTAATAATAACAATAATAATAATAGCTTACAATAGTATAGTATTGGACATTAAAAATAATAACTACAATCATAATAATAATTATAATAATACAAGACAACATTAACACTGATAACAATAGTCCAGACTTTTATTTCCCTAAAAAACTAAAGGAATTGATTAATTCAGTTAGAGGTAAAGTCCTTGGTGACAATACTTGTAAAGCCATCAATGTATATACAAAATTCAGTAAAATATAAGCACAGTGGAACTGGCACCAATGGGTTAACCCATTCGCGCCCATGTGGCAAAAAACATGCCATGCCCACTGTTATACACATTTATTTATGGTATTTACACATAAGATGGCTCTACAAGTTCATATCACCCAATACCCAGTTATCAGAACTACCTATTGATCCTGTTACTTTTTTCCTTCACATTAGGAAAGGGTCTTTTGTATCATTTCATTGTCTAAAATATTTTAAATGACAATTAATAATCATAACTATCATAACATCAGTCTCGATACAATGGTATTACTAAGAAAACATTTTTCCCGCCAATTCAAGGAATGGAAAATCAGGATCAGTAACTAGGGCCTACTGACAGTACTCCTTGCCACTGGAGCAAACATGTGGAGCCATCGTGTATTACCAAAATTCACCAAAAACTGCAGGGGACATAACATAAATCTGGGGGCGAATGGGTTAAAAGACTTTCTGCACACAGAAATACACTGTACTTTACTATCAGCTTCCAATTAGAAAACCCGCATATATAATAAGACATAAATCAAATTACCACAGCCTAAGCATAATTTTCCAAAGCGTAACAAGGAAAATGAATGTAACAAAATCAGATTTTTGTTTAATGCACCATTTGGTACTTTAAACAGGCCAAAATCAGTATCCATTGACTTTTTGACTTTTTGTAAACATTAACTTAAAGGAATCTCTCCCATATCTGCCAACCCCTTAAATGTTTTAAGGAGGGGATAATGGATCTTCAAAAAAAATTTTCTACTTCAGTACTGCTACATACTAATTTGCTGAAAATGATTCCTTTAAAAAGATT
>NW_025918359.1:7500-8550 GCF_019202785.1 Penaeus chinensis
TCTCTCTCTCTCTCTCTCTCTCTCTCTCTCTCTCTCTCTCTCTCTCTCTCCTTCTCTCTCTCTATTTCTCTCTCTCTCTCTCTCTCTCTCTCTCTCTCTCTCTCTCTCTCTCTCTCTCTCTCTATCTCTCTCTCTCTGTCTCTCTACTTATCTATCTATCTATCTATCCATCTATCCATCTATCTATTTATCTATCTGTCTATCTATAGCTATATAGACAGACAGATAGGTAGACAGATACAGAGACAGATTTAGATATAGATATTAATATTGTTAAAGATGTTGATAGATAGATACATAACTGAAAACGAAAACAGATACAATATGAAATGAATTTAAAGCGTAAACGTTTCGATCTCGTCAAGAGTTCCTTTTCAGATGGATAGGTAAACATATCCGTTATTTGTTATATTGATAAGATATTTCCTTTCTTATTGTGGCTGTTTTATTTTTCATGGGTATAGATATACAGAGATATACAGTAGATAGAGATATAGTAGAGAGAGATACAGTAGAGAGAGATAGCTATATAGATAGGCAGATAGATATAAATAGATAGAAAAATAGCTAGCTAGATGTAGATAGATTGATGCAATGCAATTCAATATATTTTTTTTATTTGTTTAAGTGTCACGAGGCAACTAGCAAAGCCTTTGTATTTGTATCCAGTCCTTTAGGCCTTAACCAGATTAATAGACAGATATTGATAGATCAATAGACAGATAGATAATTTCGGATGAATAGATAGAGATACAGATATAAATAAACACAGAAATGTTTTTCCTTTTTCCCTTCTTCTCCTTCTTTTGTCCCCGTTTCATGGCCTCTTCCTCTGTTCGTGTGACTGCCTGTGCTTTTAGATGTCTGAATCGAGAGCCTCAGGTCCACGTGTCTACCTGGTTAGGGCGTGTGTGTGTGTGACTGCACGTATTTGTGTGTTTGCAATAGGCCTCCATTACGAAGACGCTTGTATCTCGTCGCAGCCTTTCATCTCGTTGAATGATTTCGTCTGAAGCAAAAAGGAAAAATAAAAAAAGGCTCCTGCTGCCT
>NW_025918360.1:0-8876 GCF_019202785.1 Penaeus chinensis
TGATACAAGTTTAGAAGACAAGTTGAGAGAGGAGCAACGGAACATAGCCAATCGGTCCTTCTTTAAAATATATAAAGTTTCAAGTAGAGTGAGAGAGAGAGAGAATTTGAGAGAGAGAGGAGCAACGGATCATAGGCCATCGTCCTTCTTATAATAATATAAAGTTTCAAGTAGAGAGTGAGGAGAGAGATAGAAATTTGAGAGAGAGAGGAGCAACGAAACATAGCATCGGTCCTTCCTTATAATATATAATGTTTCAATTTTTTTTTTTTTTTTTTTTTTTAGGAGAGTGAGAGAGAGATAGAAAGTTTGAGAAGAGAGACAACGAACATAGCAACGTCCATCTTTATAATATATAAAGTTTCAAGAAGAGAGTGAGAGGAGAGATAGAAAGTTTGAGAGAGAGAGGACAACGGAACAATAGCCATCGGTCCTTCTTAATAATATATAAATTTTCAAGTAGAAGAGTGCGAGAGAGATAGGAAAGTTGAGAGAGAGAGGAAGCAACGGAACATAGCCATCGGTCCTTCTTTTATATATATAAAGTTTTCCCAGTAAAGTGAGAGAGAGATAGAAAGTTTTGAGAGAGAGAGGGAGCTACGGAAACATAGCCACGGTCCTTCTTTATAATCTATACAAGTATTTCAGTAGAGAGTGAGAAGAGAGATAGAAAGTTTGAGAGAGAGAGGAGCAACGGAACATAGCCATCGTCCTTCTTTATAATATATAAAGTTTCAAGTAGAGCACAAGTATGCTATATATGAAGTTTCAATAATCTTTATAATAAATAAATTTCAAGTAGAGAGACCAAGATGCCATATATGAAGTTTCAATAAACATTATATATATATATAATATATATATATATATATATATATTCGCAAGGACCCGAATTTAAGCTTCACAAGGGACCGATTTAAGCTATTTCTCATCAACATAAGGGAAACCAAATCATGTCGGGGGGAGGATAGCGAGAGGAAATTTAATAAAACATATATACAAATTCGCAAGTGACCGTATTTAAGCTATTTCTCATCGCGATACCATTAATTTATTTATATATTCGTGACACACAAACGGATGAACTCGATAAAACTCTTGACCGCAATCATTATACTCTCCTGACCGAAATCATATATACCTCTCGAAACATGGACAGACTACTAACTTCTTGAATAACATTAACGGGTGACTCGAGTATAACGGGTGATCGAGAAAAATGGAGGAAGTATAAGCGGTGTGTAGTTTACAAAAAACCAAGTTCCAACCAAATATTTTAACTGCCATATACATTGAATATAAGACCGACCGAGAATTGGTAATATACCTGATTAATCTCATTCAACTTTGAAATTAATAGTACGCGCGAGGTTATTAAGTTTACCGAAAGATTCGTTCAGATTCAAATAACTCCATAAATTCGTAGACAACCAGATTTAGCGAATTCTCATCGCGATATCTCGTTATGTTTATAAAATCCGCCTGTCAAATATAATGACCAGTTATTCATGACACACAACGGAATAAGCCGATAAAGCAATTGACCGGAAATAGGAACTTCTCAAAAGATGAATAAAGTTTTCTTTCAAGGAAATTTAACAATCGTCAAACGGGATGTCCCAGTAACAAGAATCTATGTCACACTCACTAATTTTTTTACAGTGCATCGGCAAGGTTACTATGTTGTCTTATCATTAAAATTTTTATTTCTTAGAGTGCATCGCAAGTTACTATGTTGTTTTTAAATATCATAAAGTTTCTAGAAATACATTGGTTTTCAGATAGCAAACAATGTCAAAGTTTCTAGAAATCATGATTTTTCTCATTGGGTAAAGTTTCTAGAAATACATGTTTTCTAGAAATGCCTGATTTCTGCATTGGGGTTAAAGTTTCTAGAAATACATGGTTTTCATATAGCAAACATTGTCAAAGTTTCTAGAAATGCATGATTTTCTGCATTGGTAAAGTTTCTAGAAATACAGGGTTTAGTCAAAGTTTCTAGAAATGCAATGATTTACTGCATTGGGTAAAGTTTCTAGAAATACATGATTTTCATATAGCAACATTGCAAAGTTTCTAGAAATGCTTGATTTTCTGCATTGGGTAAAGTTTCTAGAATATATGGAATTCATATAGCAAATATTGTCTGATCGACAATATTTTTTACCTAATTGAACGCTACGGCTCCTCAACAACAGCCAATATTTTGGTTGTTTCTCTTAATATTTATCGATTCCCTATATTGAACTCTTGAATTAATTTTGAATAATGGTAATATTCATCTTTGGAAAAGTAACAATTATACATGGGATTCAATATATTATATATATATCTATAGATGAGAATGATTGATATAAAGTTGTAAGGGTTGAAGATATGATTGTTTATATAATTACACTTGTCACGATTGAAGAATAAAGTAGAGATAGATATAAGTGAGAAGCATAAAGCTGAGAATAGGGATTTAATACAAAAATTACACAAGTTGTTAGTCAAATATTATATTCTATAGTACTTACCATTATCACAGATGAATAGTCTTCCCATTCATCACACGGATAGTAAATGGATAATACTGTACGAAAAAAAAATTAAACAATGAGAATAAGAATAATACCTAAAGGCTTATTTATTACAGAAATATACATATAATTAATTATTCAAATTTATATTCTAATCATAAACCATCTAAATATCATAATATGAGACTACCATCTATCAAATAATCGGTCGTATATCTCATTTTGATTCCCCATGATCATTATTGTTTATGGTAGAATATTTGACTATATCCTCAGATAAGTCATCGTGTGACAATCACCTATAAAAAAAATAAATATAGTTTCTCGAGAATATAATAACCAATATCTTTCTCGAGTGTTATATCATCTAAAACACTAATATATACATATATGTTTGTATTATATTACCATATTAAACCATAATATATATATATATAATATAAATATATATAATAATTTACGGTTAAAACTTAGTTACCTAGATTTTCGAATCATCTCCTTCTTTCAATATTCGTTAGAGTGATCCATTATACATATTCAGTGTGTATACTGTATTATTTGTCATTTTTATCATGATATCCATAAATATATCGTATTATTGATAACATTAGTATATATATAATATATATATCACCTCGATAAATATATATATATTATGAAAACATTCAAAATACCATTTCCATAACTATATACCATTTCCACAACTATATTATGAATCAGTCAACCGGTATCATTGCCATTCTTCCTTTTACGGTCTTCTAAAATTAAATTCGTTTTCTTCTATCCATATTATGTGAAAATTATCATCATTGACTCTATAAATTTTACCAGATATCTTTTTCTCATAAAACATTTTCACAGTTATTCGGATATTGGAGTTATTGTCCGCCTTTTCTTCCATATCGATGAAAGTAGACAAAAACTCAAGCAATATAAAAACATAAAATAACCATTATAGTCATAATTCTGGCTGGTGCGTTTTAGAATCAATGTCGCATCTGAGAACTACATCTTCCATAAATCTCTGACTTTTTATCAATCACAATATCTAGCAAAATACCTTTGTATTTTCCTTGAAAAGTGAGGCAAAATTCATACATAGTATTATACCTAAATTATCTTTACGAAATGTACAAAACTAAGAGCTGAAGATAACCCTTTTGTAAAGAAAGCATACTCTTTGATAGCCTTACACTCCGCATTGCTACATGTCGTTTATCATTCTCATTATTAAATCTGCAATTGAATATGGTTAACATAAAGAAAAAAGATTGCTAATTTAGACATTTCCCAGTACTATTTTTAAGATTACCAATATTTTCCACATAGAATACACGATTTTTTAAATTGAAACTTATCTTCATGATTATTTCCTCTATCCCTTATACCATTGTCAATGGATTATGTATAATCTTCCTAAATCTGCCAGAATAAAAGAAGGATCAACCTAAACTATAATCAATCATGACTTGCTAATGGATTTGCCGGGATACTATTACGGCGTTTCTTCAACTTACGCGGCCTTTGCGTTGATTTCCATTTGACTTAACCTATATTCCCATATACCTGTGACTAAATATGACAAAGAATATACAATAAATTCTTCCCGTAATATGCTATCATCTTTTACTTTTACTCAATTTTTTATTAAGATACTTTTCAGTTCCCTTGATGAGGGAGTAATACACTTCGTAAAATTGAATGGTGTAGAGAAGTGTATAAAACACTTTATTAACACGATATTCTGTAATGAACAGTGGGTAAATAGTCCATCAATATTCTTAAATCTATAAGATTTTTGAAGGGATATTCCCTGTCAAGTTATCCTATTGACGGATATGCCAGTGTTCCCACTTATTGCGAGTATCCGAGTTTATTAGTTTCTTTTAATTTTTTTCAATTACTGAACGATACCAATCCCGATTCAACTCTTGTTAATATATATTCTCAATCTTGTGAAAAAGGTTGCCAACAGTTCACGTAAACATCGCTCTAGTTTTTTCGACTGTTGAATCTACATTACTTCCATATTAACAAACTCTTCTATTACATATTTATTCCCTGAAAATGCATGAAGAATTTCTTTCTTGTGCCAGCTTTTTCCCATAATCATAATCATCCTTAGTAACAAACACACTATTCTTACTAATTCTAGGATTAACATTACAGTTATCATAGTGGAAAACCATTCGATGTATCGGCATGCTGAAAATATAATCCGTAAGCATGGATTCGGCATATTTTCTTTCGTTCTTGTGAAGCTCAACTGCATCATGTACTTCAGCTTTATTAGCCCATCCATCATAATAGTGATATCTATATATTCTTGGATATCATTCCCATTATCCCCTGTTAAACTGAATAGTAAAATTGGCAGTGGTGCCATCATCATCACTACTATTATCATCACAACTGATCATTGTCACTACTCCTTCTCATTATCATCATTTTCATAATCATCATTATATCATCTGAATCATGACCTGAATCATGACCACTACTTCACCACTATGACCACTACCTTCACCACTATAACCACTATCCTTGCACCACTATGACCACTACCTTCCTACATGACCACATTTACTACCTTCACACTATAAACACCACTACCTTCACCACTATGACCACATTTACTACTTCACCACTATGACCACTACCTTCACCCTATGACCAAAATTTCTACCTTCACCACATGAACCAATACCTTCACCAACTAATGACAAATATAACTACCTTCATCACATATGACCACAACCTTCACCACTATGACCACGTAACTTTCAACCACTAATGACCACTACCATATACCACTATGCCCACTAACATTTACCACAATGACCAAATTTACTACCTTCATCACTAATAACCATTACCTTCACCAGCTATGACCACTACTTTTACCACTATGACCACACCTTTACCACTATGACCAAATTTACTACCTTCAATCACTATGACCACTACCTTTACCACTTATGCCACTTACCTTAACCACTATGACTACTAGCTTTACCACTTTGACCACTACCCATTACCACTAGACAAATTTACTACCTTCATCACTATAAACCACATTTACTACCTTTACTACTATAGCCACACCTTATTAAGTCCTCCAGCTTTTTTCATCAGATCTTCACCTTCTGATCATCTCGGTTTTTTATATTTAAAAGCATTTCCAATATCAAATGTTATTAAGAGCGACTCTTCAATATTTTACTCAATATTACACCACTATTATCATTTTTTTTTTTTTTCAATATTATCCACCACTATCATTATGAATTTTTTTTTTTTTTTGAGAGTGACATTTATTGAGTGGATGATCGTTTATAAGACGATGGAAACCTTTTATTTCTCCCCCTATGTTTATGATAAGCTGGTACATAATCTATAAAACTTTTATTTATAACAAATAAATCCTGTTCCTGTGACAATTCATCCTGTGGCATTTCATCCTGTGGATTTTCATCAATAATATATGTTAATAATGGGATTTTGTTAGATGAGGGTGTTGTTCTGATTGTGGTTGTTGCTCAGTTTGCATAATTGTAATTTTGTTGATCAAATAGTGATGGTAGTTGTGCTGTTTCTGGTTCTGATTACTGATCCTAATTTCTTGTTCAGATTACTAGATCCCTGATTACTTGATCCGGTTCTGAATTTCTGGTTCTGAATTTCTTGGTTCTGAATTACTTGGACTTGAATTACTTGGTCTTGAATTACTTGGTCTTGAATTACTGGTTCGAATTACTCTGTCTTGATTTAATTGTCTTGAATTACTTGTTCTGAATTACATGGTTCTGAATTACATGGACTTGAATTACTTGGTCTGAAATACTTGGTCTTGAATTACTATGGATCTGAATAACTTGGACTTGAATTACTTGGTCATGAATTACTTGGTTCTGAATACTTGGTCTTGAAATACTTGGTTCTGAATTTACTTGTTCTTGAATTACTTGGTTCTGAATTACTTGGTCTTGAATTACTTGGTTTCTGACATTACTTGGTCTTGAATTACTTGTCTGTGAATTACTTGGTTCTGAATTACTTGGTCTTGAAATTACATGGTTCTGATACAGGTCTTGAATTACTTGGTCCTTGATTTACTGGTTCTGAATTACATGGTCTTGAATTACTTGGTCATGAATACTTGTCCTGATGCATTACTTTTCTTGAATTACTTGGTTCTGAATTACTTGGTCTTGAAATTACTCGTCTTGAATACTTGGTCTAGATTTACTTGGTCATGAATTCCTTGGTCATTGAATTACTTGGTCTTGAATATCATGTAGTTGTTTGTTGTAGATCTTCTTGTGTTTTGCAGTTTGATTATTTTGTGTATATGGTTTGTGCACTAGTTGCGATGGTTTGTACTTCTGTTATTTGTTGTAGTGGTATATGTAATTGTGATTGCTGTTTCATTTGTGGTACTTGTAGTAATTTGTTGTGGGCTTGCTGTTGCACTCGTGCTAATTTGATGTTGTTGTTGTAACAGGTTGTTGTGGTGATGCTAGCATTGCACACGTGATACTTGTTGTGGTACCTGTTGTTGTTGTGGTACTTGTAGTACATGTTGATGTGGTGTGGTGCTTGCTGTTGCACTCGTGATAATGTAATACCTGTTGTTGTTGTGGGACCTGTTGTAGTGGTGGTGTTCTTGCTGTTTCACTCGTAGATACTGTTGTTGTTGGTGGTACCTGTTGTTGTGGTGGTGCTTGCGAGTTTCACTCGGAATTTGTTGTTTTTGTGGTACCTGTTGCTGTGGTGGTGGTGCTTGCTGTGCACTCGTGATAAATTGATTGTTTTTGTTGTTCCCTGTTGCTGTGTGGTGGTGCTTGCTGTTGCACTCGTGATATTTGTTTGTTTTGTGGTACCTGTTTCTGTGTGCTTGTAAGTACTTGTTGATGTTGGTGGAGCTTGATGTTGCACTCGTGATAATTGTAATAGTTGTTGTTGTTGTGGTGTTTTTGTAGTATTTGTTGTTGTGAGGTGCTTGCTGTTGGCACTCGGTGACATTTGGTTTAGTAAGGGGGGGGGGGGGGGGGGGGGGGGGGGGGGGGGGGGGGTGTTCTTGTTGTTGTGGTAATTGTAGCACTTGTTGTTGGTGGTGTGCTTGCTGGCATTTGTAGTATTTGTTTTGTGGCGGTGGCTTGCTGTCGCACTCGTGACATTTGTTGTAGTACTTGTTGTTGTGGTAATTGAATATTTGTTGTTGGGTGGTGCTTGCTGTTGCACTCGTACATTTGTTGTAGTACGTGTTGTTGTGGTAATTGTAGTATTTGTTGTTGTGGGGTGCTTGCTAGTTGCACTCGTGACATTTGATGTAGAACTTTGTTGTTGTGGTAATTGTAGTATTGTTGTAGTGGTGGTGCTTGCGTTGCACTCGTGACATTTGTTGTAGTACTGTGTTGTTGTTGTTGTTGTGGTACTTGTAGCAATTGGTTGTTGTGGGGGTGCTTGCTGGTGCATTTGTATTATTTGTTGTTGTGGCCGGTGGCTTGCTGTTGCACTCTGGTAATTGTAATACCTGTTGTTGTTGTGGTACTTCAGTACTTGTTGATTTAGTATCGGTACTTGTGATTGTTGATCACTTTATATTCTTTGGTATAGATATATGTTGTTTTTGGGATGCATTGTTGTTGTTGAGGTACTTGTTGGTATACTTGTTATACTGCTGTTGTCGACGTGGTACTTGTATGTACAAATTGTGGTACTTGTTGTTGTTTGTCGTTGTAATGCTTGTTGGTACATGTGGTACTTGTTGTTGTGGTGCATGTCGATATACTTGTGGTATTGTTGTCCTATATATGTAGCTTGTTGTTGTTGTGATGGTTTTTTTCTAATAATTGTGAGATGCGTTGATATTGTAGTGGGTAGATGTTGAGGATATTTGTTGTACTTGCGATTCTATGGTATTACTTGCTGTGGTTTTGATTTTGAGTGGGAGTTTCTTAGGCTGATTGTGATTCATTATCTCTGAAAGCAATGGATTCCTTATATTGTAATATTTCATTCTACCTAATATTTGACCTATATCTATTTGTTCACAGGAGTGAGTGTGATTTATTGATGTTGATACGACTTTTATCTCTCGACACATCTTTATAATCTTTGCTTTGATGGTGCCAGCGATAATACCGGCGGTAGTGACTGATGAATTCTTTGTTCTTGTTGGGGTTATCCAAACGATCAGAAAACAGCAGCTTGTAATAATTGATGAGGTCAACTTATTTAACATAGTGTCAAATTTTTAAAATTAGACAATTACATTGATCTAATGACAGTTACAGATCTATAGGACTTGTTTATTGACAAATACTTTCATTGTGTCAGATGAATCACTTT
>NW_025918361.1:0-9193 GCF_019202785.1 Penaeus chinensis
CCAGATTGTCTAATATAACGATGCAAAATTTGTAAGGAACTAGTGTATACAATCTAGTGATATGTCTACCCTCCTCGAGCACCAGAATGTGTAACATTTCTGAATACAGCAGAAAAAAGGAGTGGACAAGACATTTGTGATGTTAATATTGGTATTGACCGATAACTTGGTATATGATTTTTGATAAAGGTAGTATACTTGATTGTGATAAATTTGTTCCTATAATTTTTTTACAACGAATTTTTGGTCTCCCCTAACCCCAAAGGTGTGTAATGAGCACAAGGGATGTGAAGTTAGAATGACCCAAAAATTCGTCTTGAAACCACCCTGTATATACCTCACTTGGTCTTTATGCATATGAATTACTCATATATACCTCAGTTTTTCTTGTCTGTAGCTTTGTAAGATAAAATGCTTAATTATTTTTATAGAAAGATGACACTTTATTGTATATGTAAGATAAAATGCTTAATTATTTTTATAGAAAGATGACACTTTATTGTATTAGAGGGCGCTACATATATATGTACATACGTAATACATATAAGTATACAGTTATCTCTATAAACACACACACACGCACACACATATATATATATATATATATATATATATACATATACATGTATATATACATATACATGTGTATATATATACATATACATGTATATATACATATACATAAGTATATATACATATACATGTATATATACATATACATGTATATATACATATACATGTATATATACATATATATGTGTATTTATACATATACATGTATATATACATATACATGTATATATACATATATATGTTTATACATATATATACATACATATACACGTATATATGTATATATACTTATACATACGTATATATTATATATATACATATATATTAAATTATATATATAAACATTAAACATTTATGTACTATAAATGTATATATAATTATATTTGTGTATATGTATCTATATATAAAATATATATTATAAAATATATATATGTATATATGTACAATTGCATAATTATATTTCAATACACTTGCTGGGTCCTAGTTTTGTACAATATCGATGTAAATAATATTTTTATGAATAGGGCGAAACCCTAGGCTGTAACGAGAAGTGTGATTGGTAGAACATAAATGGCAAGTGTATTAGTATCCATTTTTGGGAACTACGTAAGCCATTTCATCTTTCCTTTTCTTGAAACAAGTGATAAGAAAACATGTATTAGCTATCATTGACTTTGGGGGATATTTTTGTTAAATGTGATTTTCTGGAATTGACAACACCTATGGAGGTGAGGCAGTATATCCCCATTCTTTTAACACAGTCATTTTAAATTATAGCTGCATATTTCCTGAAACGTGAAAACGCTTCATTCTATTGACGTCTATGTATGACAGCTAAAGCAAATAAAAATCTTTGAAAAAATCGTTGATACCTTTGGAAATGCTGCTCGTGGGTCGTGGCTACACCATCTAGTACTAAGCGGTTAATCCAAGTTTTTTTCTCTTTGCCACCGTTGATTAAATATACAGAAAACATTCTACATATTCGTCAGTAGAGAGCATACTTTGAACGCAAATCCGGAGTTACAATGAATATACAGATGTTTTATGATTTTGTGTGTGTGCGTCTATGGAAATACTAAGTCATTAATTAGTAATGAGAGGCGAAACATAATTTTCGTTTCTAATGCTAACATTTCAATAGTTTTCGCTATTAGCATTCCTTAAGTCGTGGCGTTTCTCTGGTGAGTCGAAACCACTTCCGAACAGCCTAATGAGAAAATACACGTTTGCTTGTTTCAACTGAAGTGGCTCCAAAGGTGAATATCAAAAGTCTAAGAACTTACTGCCAGTGTATTTGCTTTACGATATCTAATATCTTGAAAAAAATAATGTTCATTCTGATGCAATGGGCAGTTCATCTCTTGCCATTTATTTAATCTTTATTTCCTTTTGTTTGTTAATGTATATCCGTTTATAGTATATGCGTAGGTGTAGATGAAAATGGCAAACTTGTGTTTTGTTACAAAAGTTTTCATATATTATCTTCATATGTTTCTGGACTGATAAAATTATAAAAACACTGATCTAATAAACAGAAAATATGCTGTTATCATTTTAGAGCAACTGAACGCAAAACTGTGTGTTCATGTGCGTGTGTGCTGAGGAACTGAAGCTATTAAACATTTTATTTAGAATCATTGGTTTTATAGTTGGTACACATTTTGGATCCCTTATATAGATATAAAACATATATAAATATATAGAAATTTTATATACATATCTATATTTATGTATACATATATATATCTATAAAATATATATAAATATTAAAACAAAACTTATATGTATATATCTATAATGTATATATATAAATTATATATATATATATTTATGAATATAAATATGTAAACATATTTATAAATATATGTATATATTTTTTTACATATATATATATAAATATATAAAGGATTTTATTTACATAGTCACATGTATATGTATGTATATCCATATATATGTTTATATATGTATATATAGATATGAATATGTATATATATATACATATACACGTAACTACAGCCTGTAGTTCAGTGGGTAGCCCCACTGAATCCATTGCCTTGCAACGGGCGGGTGCTGAAAGTGATCCTGATGCCCAGGAAGGAAGTGACGGCTTCACATTGGTGAAGTCGAAAACTAAGAAAAAAAAGCTCAACAATGCCGGTAAGACACCACTGGCACCAAGAAGTCATTATGCTCGCCTCGCCTTCCCTGAAGGCACCACGAAAATGATAAAATGAAATGGCTACAGAACCTCGGCAACGGCTCTCGGGCCCAAGGGGGGGGTACCCCCCTCGACCTTGTGCGAGGAGACACTCTCTCCTCGCCGTATGTGTACGTCGCTCGCTCTCAGCGAAAATATATTGACGACCTTATTGAAGGATCAATTGGAGGTATTACCTTCAAACTTTGTGATGAGCCCAAGAAGCAAGAGAAATATGACGAATACCTTGTGACCCACTACAACAAGGATTTCGATCTTGAACATACGTATGCACTCGACGGAGTTCATAAGGCCATAAGAGTGCACAAACCACTCAACTGTAATCGTATCATATGGAAAGGAGAGCAACCCCCTCCCAGTACATACTACTTCTTTGGGAAGGACATACCCGCCAGCCACCTGAGGCCGTGGAGGGCATCCCCCGTGATCTGCTATAACTGCATGGGAAGTGGCCATGTAGCTAAGTACTGCAAGGACAATGCGCGCTGCGCAACATGTGGTGAACAACATACTGCCAGGGAGTGTCCTCGCAGTGCAGCAGAAGAGAGTACTGCAGAAGCACCAGCTTTTGTCCCATCATGCTTCAGGTGTGGGATGACAGGTGTGACTGCCTGGCACTGGGGGTGCCCTGGCCCCTCCCCCCCCCCCTCTACCCCCTGTGGTCCCAGCACCGACCGCGAGTGACCAGCGCGGCCCTCCCAGCCCAACCCACGGACAGGGTGCCGAGGAAGCGCCAGACCGTGCCCTGTGTGACGTCACCAGGTGCAGAGTTGCGCAACTGGAGAAGGTGAACAAGGTGATGCTGATCCTCACAGAGGGTGTCTCGGGCCTCAAAGCTGCCATACTCTCTGAATTAAAGACCTCGCCCCCCCCCCCCCCTCCCCGGGAGGCAGCCGTCCCTCACCCTCAGGCAGGGATGACCGCAGGCCAGGCCGGGGAATCCCCCGTACAATCATGTGACAGAAGTGACGTCACGCTAGCTGTCCAAGGCGACATAAATGTGCACGAACTTTTAAAGGAAATGAAAGCTCTAAAAGAACAAAACAATAACGACGCTGAGACAGGACATGGAAAAAAATAAAAGTGACTGTCATTGCCGTGATACTAGTGTTACCATTAGTGCTAAAAAACGAACGAGGAGAACCGATGTCAGACCGCCAGTGCTGATAATAAGAGTAGGCGTGTCAGCTTTGACAGCCGCCACGAACAATATCAGGATCCCTGTGACACCGAATCAAATGACGCAACCAGCACCCCAGGTGCATCTGGCACAGTAAACGGAGGGACTGTGCTGAGAAGTGGAACAAAGCTAAGACCAAATGTTTGAAATGGTTAAAAGTACTTTTAAGTTTAAGACTACCATCTGTAATGAAATCCACAATCATAAAGCTAAATGTTTCTTATGTGAATCTATAATTGTAATATTAGAGGATATAACAGCATGAGGTACAGCTTGCCTAATAGAGTACTATTCACATATGGATAAACGCACAATCAAATTTATATCATGGAATATGTGTAGTATAAAGCCTAGGCTGAATGACCTAGAGTTTTATATCCGTAAATATAATACTGATGTTATTTGCGTGCAAAAACCTTTTGCTGCTGCTGCTAAGATGAAAATAGCACCTGCAATTCAGGGATATTATTCATATGTGAATACAGCCATGACTGGATTGTTGACATATGTGAAGGTAACACTGCCGAATAAATTAGTAAAAAAAATCGGAGAACACTGATGTTCAATTTCATCATTTAAAAATTCAGATTGCCACTGGCTATTTTTCACTATATAATGTATATGCCAGATACTCCAAATTTCTGGCTAGTTCTCTCCCCATTTTTCACAACCAAAGCACACTATGTATGGGTGACTTCAATGCAAGGCATCCATACTTTGGAGACAACCAACGTAATAGTAATGGGGAAAAATTCAAACATTTTATCAATAGTAGATCACTGACAGTATATGACACAGAAGCAGAGACTCATTTAGGAGGTGGCAGATTAGACTATGTATTTGGCAAAAATTTAGTTCATGGTAATGTCTGTACTTCACAGGTGCGAGACTTAGTGACCACTTTGCAATACGAACAGATTATACTGTAGACAGCAACTCAGCCCCTGGATCACCTAGGCTCCGAATAATCATCCTACCGGGCCTGGAGCATCACTTCAAGGCACGGGTCTATGACTGGTATAACACCTATGAAGTAACAACTGTTGAGAATTTTTCTCAGGATCTAATCAAAGTTGTCACTGACTACTATGACACATGGGTCTGTTCAAGAAAACTCTCAAAGAAAAAGAGGCCCCAGACCTCCCATGCACCGAGGTGGATTAATGACCCTATTCTAGGCAGAGAACATAAACGGGTTCAGGAGCTTGGTAATTGTTATAAAGATAATAAGACGACAGATCATCTTCTGCAGTTTCTGAAAGCCAACAAGGAATTCAGAGAATTAAAAACCCTGATTCGTAGTAAACACTGGGAACAATTCCTGCAAAGTATCAATAATCAAACTTCTGTTGCTATACATATAAAAATATATGTGCATACATATTTGTATATGTGCAAATGCATATATATATATATATATATATATATATATATATATATTAATCACGTATAATTATATATATACATATATATATATATATATATAAATGCACACACATACAAACATATATGTTTATATATATAATATATATATTTATGCATGTATATCTGTGAATATATACATATAAATATATACATAATATATACACATATCCTTATAAATAATAAACAAACATACATACATATTATATGTTAATATCTATTAAAAAAAAAAAATTATATATATATATATAAATACACAGGTGATTGTGTCTGTACACACAGACACACACACACATATATATATACATATATATACATGTGTGGGTGTGCGTATTTATACACATATATATTATATATTTATATATATTCATATATTATACATTTATATATTTGAATATTGTATAATATACATATATATATATTTATATATAGATATAAACATAGACGTAGATATATTTTATATGTGTGTATATATTTATGAATATATATATGTATATATGTATATATAAATGAATATAAATACATATAATGCATTGTATACATAGTTTATATATAAAGACATCATGTATAAGTATATATATTATATATATATAGATAGAGAGATGGAAAAATAGATCTATATATGTTATATATATGTATCCATACATTATAAGTATATATATAGATATATGTAGATATATATACACATACACACACATAATACATGTGCGAGTATATATGTATGTATATATATATATATATATATATATATATATACACACGCACGCACGCACACATATATAGACAAATACATGTAAATATATAAATATAAATATTTAAATATATACATATACATGTGTAGATAATATATATATATATATATGAATACGTAAATAAACATATAATAAACTCATATATTTATATATGCACACATACAAAGATATATATGTATATATTTATATATATATAATTCATATATGTGTGTGGATATATGTATATATGTATATGTATGCATATGTTTATATATATAACAAATACGTGTATACATATATGTTTCTATATACATGACTATATATATATAGATATATATATTTACATATATACAAATTTGAATGTGTATATATATACACCTTTATATATATGGTAGAAAAATCAAAAATACAAAAACTAGATTTATTGAAAATCAGTTTCGAAATTCACCTGGAATCAATTTTCAGGCGGATACCGAAACTTTAGTTAAATTTTAAATAAATCTAGTTTTTGCTTTTGGTGGGTTTTTCTACCATCGTATCAAGACTGACAGACGAAAAAGTCAGTAGACGGATTGGCCTGGCAGCAGGGGTCATAAAATCTCTCGACAAGAGTATTTGGAGATGGTACCTGTGCAGAAGGACCAAGATACATGTTTTCAAGGCCCTGATACTGCCAGTTTTACTCTATGGTAGTGAAACTTGGACACTATCTTGTGCTCTGGAATTTCCTCTTGATGCCTTCTGTAACAGATCCCTGTGCCGGATCATGGGGTACAGTTGGCGGGACCATGTGTCCAACCAACGGGTGCACCGTGAGACCGGTACAGGACCTGTTACTTGCACAATCCGTGATCGCCAACTCAGGCTATACGGCCACTTGGCTCGATTTCCGCAGGATGACCCTGCCCATCAGGTTGTCTCTGTCCGAGGCTACCCTGGGTGGAGGAGGCCTGTGGGACGACCGAGAAGGTCGTGGCTTGGGCAAATCGATCAAACCTGTCGTGAGGAACTAGAGATGGGCCGGGCCCCTGCCTGGCGGCTCGCCATGAGGGATCCTCGTAGGTGGAAACAAAGGGTGGATGCGGCTATGCGCCCCTGCCGGCGTTAGCCCCAAAATGATGATGATGATCAACACTTAAGAGCGTACATATTTTAATATATGTATATATAAACATACAAATATATATTTATATATGAATATATAAAAATACTATATCTATATATATGCATATATATATATATATATATAAATGTATATATATATATATATATTTATGTTTATATTTATATGTATATTTATATATAAATATACATGTATATATAAGAATATATGTATTGATATATCTATATGAATATATTATTTATATATATACACATACATATATCTATATTTATATGTATATGTATATGTGTGTATATATATACAAATCCAAAACTAACGGGCATGACATGTACATTTGCGGAATTATATTTCAGTGCACTTGCTGGGTCCCATTTTTGTACAAGTGGCCGCCACTTCGATGTAAATATAGAGTAAATAGTATTCTTATGAAAGCGGCGAAATCCCTAGGCTGATTGTAACAAGGAGTGTGATTGGTAGAATGTAAATTACCAACAAGTGTATTAATAATCTTTGAAACCGCGTAAGCCATGTCATCTTTCGTTTTCTTCACACAAGTGATGAGAAAAAAACATGTAGCAATAGCTATCATTGACTTTGTAAAAGATTTAAAATGCGATTTCCTAGTATTGTTTGTTTATCGACACGGCAACACCTATAGAGCTGAGGCAGTACTCCCCCTTCTTTCAACAAAATAATTTTCAATTGTAGCTACATATTTCTTGAAACATGAAAATGCTTCATTCTTTAAACATCCATGTATGGTAGCTAAATCAAATAAAAAATCTTTACAAAATCGTTGACCTATGCAAATGCTTCTCGTGGGCCATGGCTACATCATATAGTAGCGGCTAATCGAACTAACTAAATGACTGTATTTTTTCGCCACCAAACACTGATTAAATAAACAGAAAACAAGCTACATATTTTTCATTATAGAACAATATGGACGCAAAACCGCAGTTGGGTTACAATGAACATATAGATGCTTTATCATTGTGTGTATGTGTGTGTGTGTGTGTGTGTGTGTGTGTGTGTGTGTGTGTGTGTGTGTGTGTAGCGTCCATGGAAATGCTAAGTCAATTCTTGGTACTGCGTAACGAAACATCATGTATAACTCGTTTCTAGTGTTAAAATATCTTAATAGTTTTCGATCTTACGAGTCGCATCCACATTCGAGCGTCCGAGTGAGAAAATACACGTTTGCTCGTTTCAATTCGAGGCACTACTAGCTAGGTGGTTCCATCTCTCGAAATTGAGCAATGAAATGTGCAGTTCCTCTCGCGCTATACTTATATTTGGCATATACCGTCGGAAATATTTTCTTTCTTGTTTAGTATATATTAAAATTTACCGCGAGATGAATATTCAGGAATTCATTATCATAAAGAGTATCAAATAGACGATTTCGTGATTTTATTTTCTAGATGGTTCCTCTTATGTGCTGCATGGCGCAGGGGTAGCGATCTCGTCTAGCACTCTCGCTGACCCGTGTTCGAATCCCTCGCCGCCAGTGGATACCAACCCCGGCCATGCCTTGCACACAGGGGATAACTTAGAAGCAAAATGAAACAGACAGCATGTCACATCAAGAATATCCATTGTAACAAATGGAATCAAACTAAATTTAATTTCTTTTTAATCTCCAAAATACGCAAGTACCGGGTGAACAAACAAGCATTTAGACGACTTTTCACACACCGGGAAAATTTTATTTCTATTGTAAACATATTATGATTAAGTATCAAATCTTTGACATGCACTGACAAATTCAAAGGAAATATTAATTGCATACGGGTCAGATAAAAGTAAAGAGCAAGATTAAATACCTATTTCATAAAAACGAACAAGATATCAGACATAATACAGCACATGTATTAGGAGTAAGCTTTTACACTTGTATTTTCACCGTCCTTGGACCCACTCAGCTAGTAGTTCCTCGAGTT
>NW_025918362.1:0-2500 GCF_019202785.1 Penaeus chinensis
CTTACCAAACCTAACCTAACCACCTAATCTAACTTAACTTAACCCGAACTATCTCTTCTGCTCTTTCTCTCTCAACTTCTCTCTATCTTTCTCTCACCTAACCTAACCTACCTAACCTAACCTCACCCAACGAAAGCTAACCTAACTAACCTAACCTAACCTAACCGAACCTAACAAACTAACCTAACTTACCTTTCTCTCTCTCTCTTTCTTTGTCTCCCTTCTCCATATCTCTCTCTCTCTGGCTCTCCCTTTCTCTTCTCTCCACCTGTTCCTTTTTTTTCTCTCTCTACCTCTCCTTTTCTCTCTCTCGGTCTCTCCCCTTTTCTCTCTCTCCACCTTTTTCTCTATGTGCCTCTCCCTTTCTCTTTGTCTCTCTCTCTCTTATACCTCTTCCTTTTTCTCTTTCTCTCTCTGCCTCTCCTTTTCTCTGTCTGTCTCTCTATCTCTGTCTCTCCATACTTGTTCCTTTCTCTCTCTCTCTCAGCCTCTCCTTTCTCTCTCTATCTCTGCCTCTCCCTTTATCTCTCTCTCTACCTGTCCCTTTTTTAACATTTTACCAATGTCAAATTTGGCTTTGTCAAAAATGGACGAATGGGAAATATCGGAATTTTGTTAGGTGTTGAGAAAAATCGGACATTTAACCGATGTCAAATTTGGACTTTGCAAAAAAAGGACGAATGGTAAATATTATCGGAATTTTGTTAGGTGTTGAGAAAAATCGACATTTTACCGATGTCAAATTTGGACTTTGCAAAATGGAACTAATGGTAAATATCGGAATTTTGTTTTGGTGTTGAGAAAATTCGGACATTTTACGATGTCAATTTGTACTTTGCCAAAAATGGAATTAATGTAAATTTATCGGAATTTTGTTAGGTGTTGAGAAAATTCGGACATTTTACCGATGTCAAATTTGGACTTTGCAAAAAATGGACGTATGGTAAATATCGGAATTTTGTTAGGTGTTGAGAAAATTCGGACATTTTACCGATGTCAAATTTGGACTTTGCAAAAAAAGGACGAATGGTTAATATCGGAATTTTGTTAGGTGTTGAGAAAAATCGGACATTTTACCGATGTCAAAATTGGACTTTGCAAAAGGGTGGACGAATGGTAAATATTATCGGAATTTTGTTAGGTGTTGAGAAAAATCGGACATTTCACCGATGTCAAAATTTGGACTTTGCCTAAATGGAATTAATGGTAAATATTATCGGAATTTTGTTAGGTTTTGAGAAAATTCGGACATTTTACCGATGTCAAATTTGGACTTTTCCAAAATGGAATTAATGGTAAATATTATCGGAATTTTGTTAGGTGTTGAGAAAATTCGGACATTTTTACCGATGTCAAATTTGGACTTTGCAAAAAAAGACGAATGGTAAATATTATCGGAATTTTGTTAGGTGTTGAGAAAATTCGGGCATTTTACCGATGTCAAATTTTGACTTTGCCAAAAATGGACGAATGGAAAATATCGGAATTTTGTTATCCTCTCTGTCTCTATCTCTCTCTCACCTAACCTAACCTAACCTAGCCTACCAAACCTAACCTAACGAAAGCTAACCTAACCTAACTAAACCTAACCTAACCACACCTAATCTAACTTAACTTAACCTAACCTAACCTATCTCTCTCTGTCTCTTTCTCTCTCAACCTCTCTCTCATTCTCTCTCTTTCTCTCACCTAACCTAACCTACCTAACCTAACCTCACCTAACGAAAGTAACCTAACCTAACCGAACCCAACCTAACTAACCAAACCTAACCTAACCACACCTAATCTAACTTAACTTAACCTAACCTATCTCTCTCTGTCTCTTTCTCTCTCAACCTCTCTCTCACCTAACCTAACCTCACCTAACGAAAGCTAACCTAACCTAACCGAACCTAACCTAACCAAACCTAACCTTTCTCTCTCTTCTCTCTTTGTCTACCTCTCCATATCTCTCTCTGCCCCTCCATCTCTCTCTCTCTCTTTTACCATCCTTTCTCTTTTCTGTCTTTCCTCTTCATATTTTTCTCCTGCCTCTCCCTTTTCTCTCTCCACCTGTCCTTTTCTCTCTCTCTCTCTACCTCTCCTTTTCTTCTCTCTATGCCTCTCCCCTTTATCTCTCTCTCCACCTTTTTCTCTATGTGCCTCTCCCTTTCTCTTTGTCTCCCTCTCTCTCTATACCTCTTCCTTTTTCTCTTTCTCTCTCTGCCTCTCCTTTTCTGTCTGTCTCTCTATCTCTCGCTCTCCATACTTGTTTTTCTCTCTCTCTCTCAGCGCTCCCTTTATCTCT
Source organism: Penaeus chinensis (assembly GCF_019202785.1). Lineage (NCBI taxonomy): Eukaryota > Metazoa > Arthropoda > Malacostraca > Decapoda > Penaeidae > Penaeus > Penaeus chinensis. The sequence goes on from NW_025918362.1 coordinate 2,288, forward strand.
CTCTATCTTGCCTCTCCCGTTTATTCTTCTTCTTACCTGTCCCTTTCTAAATTTTACCAATGTCAATTTGGACTTTGCCAAAGAATGGACGAATGGCAAATTATCGGAATTTTGTTAGGTGTTGGAGAATTATCGGACATTATTACCAATGTCAATTTGGATTTGGAAAAATGGAGAATGGTAGAATATTATCGGAATTTTGTATGTGTTGAG
>NW_025918362.1:7500-9669 GCF_019202785.1 Penaeus chinensis
CGCTGTGCGAAGCATCGGGATGTCGTGAACGGCCTGATCGAACGACCGCGAGCGACCCTGGCCAAAATGCAGTATCGACCTGATCACGCCGCGCTCGCCTGGCCCCTGATCATCAGGGCGGGAGCGAGAACGGGCGTCGTGCGAAACCTGCTCGTCAGCGAAGTGCTGGAGGCGATCGACACGTCCGACGGCGTCATCGTCAAAGTCAAGCAGCACAAGACATCGTCGCTGTACGGTCCCTCCCAAATTGGACTAACCGCCACCGAGCACGGCATGCTGGTCAGCTTTATTCGGCACAGGGCATGGGAGTCGGACTACGTTTTCTCGACGAACCGCGGCACGCCCTTTTCCCTGGCCAACATTCAGCGTTTCATGCGGAAATTCTTCGAGGGGTACGACTGCCCGACTTGCGTATAGCGAGCGTGAAAAAGTTTCTGACCACGCAGGTTCACAGCGCGGGCGACGATCGGATTCAGGAGGCGACCGCGTCGCTGCTCAAGCACAGCGTAAAGACCGCCCCAAAAGCGACTACAAGGCATGCAGCGCGATCGGCACCCCTCTCGACACGGCCAATCACCTGTCGCGAATGTTGCGGGACCAGCTGAAAGAAAAGGGATGAAAACGACAACAATAACAATAATATCGAGACTATTAATAATAATATTAAAGTAAATTAGTATATGTATTCGTATAAATAAATATTAACTTGTATAAATAAATATTAATATGATATATAATATTTTACTAGACGAAATTAAAGGTATATCATTAGCCATTAAATGAATACCGATATTCACTCAATCGAACATGGTCTTAAGACAATATCAAATAAAATCACTGATATACATAAAGACTTAAATAATAAATATTATACTTTTGAGAAAATTTATATTGGAGGTATAATATCACGTATATGTGACATAAAAGAAAGAATTTTGTCAAATATAACTTTATCATATGAAACAAATAATTTACAAACTAGAAAATATATCTTTCCCGGAAAAAAATATGTCGATAAAGTTATAATATTAAAACATGAGTTAGATCCATATTTTGAAAATATATCAAGAAATTACTATAAATTTGAAAAACATCATAAGGATATGTATCATATTTTTGATATTATTCACAAGAAAACTAAAACGAATCATCGCGTGGTAATATAAATAATATTAATAAAGAAATAAAAACAATCACTCGGCAATTCGAAAATTTCTATCAAGAGCTAAGGAGTCAAATAGTAACCCTGAATACAACTATGTTACTTCTACAGAATGAATTAAAGGATTTACTCATTATAATTTCACATTTTTCATATTGTCATAGTGAAGACTATAGAGATTCGCTTCATAATGATAATTGATGGAGAGGACTATATTTAAATATGATTAAATATTTTATATTTACTAGAAGCTATATGGAGAGAGAAAGTTGATACCCATTAGTAGATATAAAGTAAATATAAATATATATATATAAATATATTATAAGGTAAAAAAATAATACATTCTATAATATTCTAATAAAATAACAATATACAATATGGAAGTATTGTAAGGTACGAAAAACATTAAACAAATTATTTACAAGTTTTGATTCAGGTATCACAGATATTATGAAAAAATGCTCGATTAGAAACGAATATTTGGAAGAAATATGGCGTCTTCAGTTTCTATTAGATAATGTTTAATACATAAAAAAGTAAACATAAATGAATTTGTAAAAATTATTGTGACATTTAACCAAAAACAATATTTTGATAATGATGATGAAACTAATAATAATTATTATAATGATAATGATGATACTATCAATAGATTTATATTAAAAAAATTTTTGATAATGATAATGACACGGATGATACTTTAAACGAAGATTTTACAATTTCAACAATCGATACTAAAGGAATATCAAAATTAAAGCAAAAAGCTTTTAAATATACACAAATCTATAACAACAGATACCACCGATATTGTGGATATCGTTCATAATAATAAATATACTTCCGATATAAAAAATGAATATATAAAGATCAAAAAACTATTATTGATGAACAATTAGACATGTGGAATAAAGAGTTAAAGGTAAGTTATGCCATGGCGAGTGAATCTTTGGATTTTATTTTAAAAATAATAAGAGATATGGATAATAAAATTAATGAATTAGTGG
>NW_025918363.1:0-10000 GCF_019202785.1 Penaeus chinensis
TCAAATTTGGACTTTGCAAAAAATGGACGAATGGTAAATATTATCGGAATTTTGTTAGGTGTTGAGAAAAATCGGACATGGTAAATATTATCGGAATTTTGTTAGGTGTTAAGAAAAATGGGACATTTTACCGATGTTTGATTTGGACTTTGCAAATAATAGACGGATGGTAAATATCAGAATTTTGTGAGGTTTTGAGAAAAATCGGACATTCTACCGATGTCAAATTTCTTTTCCTTCTTACTTTCTTTCTCTCTCTCTCTCTGTCTCTCTCTCTCTCTTGCTCTCTCTCTCTCTCTTCCTCCCTATCTATATTTTCCTTCCTCACTCTCTCCTTCCCTCTCACTCCCTCCCTCGCTCTCCCTCCCTCTCTCCCTCCCTCCTTCTCTCCCTACCTCCTTCACTTACTCACTCGCTACCTCCTGCTTCTCTCTCTCTCTCTCTTTCCCCGTCTCTCACTCTCTCTGTAGCTCTCTCTCTCTCTCTTTCTCTTTCTCTTTCAGTCTCTCTCCTTCTCTCTCTCTCTTCCTCCCCCCCCCCCTCTCTCCCCTTCGCTGTTGCTCTTTCTTTCTCTCTCTCTTTCTTTTCTTTTCTTTCTTTCTTTCTTTCTCTCTCTCTCTCTCCCTCTCCCTCCCTTTGTTTGGTGTTGAGAAAAATCGGACATTTTACCGATGTCAAATTTAGACTTTGCAAAAAATGGACGAATGGTATATATTATATAGTGTTGAGAAAAATCGGACATGGTAAATATTATCGGAATTTTGTTAGGTGTTGAGAAAAATGGGACATTTTACCGATGTTTGATTTGGACTTTGCAAATAATAGACGAATGGTAAATATCAGAATTTTGTGAGGTGTTGAGAAAACTCGGACATTATACCGATGTCAAATTTGGACTTTGCAAAAAATGGACGAATGGTAAATATTATCGGAATTTTGTTAGGTGTTGAGAAAAATCGGACATGGTAAATATTATCGGAATTTTGTTAGGTATTAAGAAAAATCGGACATTTTACCGATGTTTGATTTGGACTTTGCAAATAATAGACGGATGGTAAATATCAGAATTTTGTGAGGTTTTGAGAAAAATCGGACATTCTACCGATGTCAAATTTCTTTTCCTTCTTACTTTCTTTCTCTCTCTCTCTGTCTCTCTCTCTCTCTTGCTCTCTCTCTCTCTCTTCCTCCCTATCTATATTTTCCTTCCTCACTCTCTCCTTCCCTCTCACTCCCTCCCTCGCTCTCCCTCCCTCTCTCCCTCCCTCCTTCTCTCCCTACCTCCTTCACTTACTCACTCGCTACCTCCTGCTTCTCTCTCTCTCTCTCTTTCCCCGTCTCTCACTCTCTCTGTAGCTCTCTCTCTCTCTTTCTCTTTCTCTTTCAGTCTCTCTCCTTCTCTCTCTCTCTTCCTCCCCCCCCCCCCCCCTCTCTCCCCTTCGCTGTTGCTCTTTCTTTCTCTCTCTCTTTCTTTTCTTTTCTTTCTTTCTTTCTTTCTCTCTCTCTCTCCCTCTCCCTCCCTTTGTTTGGTGTTGAGAAAAATCGGACATTTTACCGATGTCAAATTTAGACTTTGCAAAAAATGGACGAATGGTATATATTATATAGTGTTGAGAAAAATCGGACATGGTAAATATTATCGGAATTTTGTTAGGTGTTGAGAAAAATCGGACATTTTACCGATGTTTGATTTGGACTTTGCAAATAATAGACGAATGGTAAATATCAGAATTTTGTGAGGTGTTGAGAAAACTCGGACATTATACCGATGTCAAATTTGGACTTTGCAAAAAATGGACGAATGGTAAATATTATCAGAATTTTGTTAGATGTTGAGAAAAATCGGACATTCTACCGATGTCAAATTTCTTTTCCTTCTTACTTTCTTTCTCTCTCTCTCTCTCTGTCTCTCTCTCTCTCTTGCTCTCTCTCTCTCTCTTCCTCCCTATCTATATTTTCCTTCCTCACTCTCTCCTTCCCTCTCACTCCCTCCCTCGCTCTCCCTCCCTCTCTCCCTCCCTCCTTCTCTCCCTACCTCCTTCACTTACTCACTCGCTACCTCCTGCTTCTCTCTCTCTCTCTCTTTCCCCGTCTCTCACTCTCTCTGTAGCTCTCTCTCTCTCTTTCTCTTTCTCTTTCAGTCTCTCTCCTTCTCTCTCTCTCTTCCTCCCCCCCCCCCCCTCTCTCCCCTTCGCTGTTGCTCTTTCTTTCTCTCTCTCTTTCTTTTCTTTTCTTTCTTTCTTTCTTTCTCTCTCTCTCTCTCCCTCTCCCTCCCTTTGTTTGGTGTTGAGAAAAATCGGACATTTTACCGATGTCAAATTTAGACTTTGCAAAAAATGGACGAATGGTATATATTATATAGTGTTGAGAAAAATCGGACATGGTAAATATTATCGGAATTTTGTTAGGTGTTGAGAAAAATCGGACATTTTACCGATGTTTGATTTGGACTTTGCAAATAATAGACGAATGGTAAATATCAGAATTTTGTTAGGTGTTGAGAAAACTCGGACATTTTACCGATGTCAAATTTGGACTTTGCAAAAAATGGACGAATTGTATATATTATCGGAATTTTGTTAGGTGTTGAGAAAAATCGGACATTTTACTGATGTCAAATTTGAAATTTGCAAAAAATGGACGAATGGTAAATATTATTGGAATTTTGTTAAGTGTTGAGAAAAATTGGACATTTTACTGATGTCAAATTTGGACTTAGGTTAGGTTAGGTTAGGTTAGTGTTAGGGTAGTTTAGTTTAGGTTAGGTTAGGGTTAGGTTAGGTTAGGTTAGGGTTAGGTTAGGTTAAGGTTAGGTTAGGTTAGGTTAGGTTTTCTCAACACCTAACAAAATTACGATAATATTTACCATTCGTCCATTTTTTGCAAAGTACAAGTTTGACATCGGTAAAATGTCCGAATTTCTCAAAACCTAACAAAATTCCGATAATATTTACCATGTCCGATTTTTCTCAACACCTAACAAAATTCCGATAATATTTACCATGTCCGATTTTTCTCAACACCTAATTAAATTCCGATAATATTTACCATTCGTCCATTTTTTGCAAAGTCTAAATTTGACATCTGTAAAATGTCTGAGTTTTCTCAACACCTAACAAAATTCCGATAATATTTACCATTCGTCCATTTTTTGCAAAGTCTAAATTTGACATCGGTAAAATGTCCGATTTTTCTCAACACCTAAGAAAATTCCGATGATATTTACCATGTCCGATTTTTCTCAACACCTAGCAAAATTCCGAGGATATTTACCATTCGTCCATTTTTTGCAAAGTCCAAATTTGACATCGGTAAAATGTCCGATTTTTCTCAACACCAAACAAAGGGAGGGAGAGGGAGAGAGAGAGAAAGAAAGAAAGAAAGAAAGAAAAGAAAGAGAGAGAGAAAGAAAGAGCAACAGCGAAGGGGAGAGAGGGGGGGGGGGAGGAAGAGAGAGAGAGAAGGAGAGAGACTGAAAGAGAAAGAGAAAGAGAGAGAGAGAGAGAGCTACAGAGAGAGAGAGACGGGGAAAGAGAGAGAGAGAAGCGGGAGGTAGCGAGTAAGTGAAGGAGGGAGGGAGGGAGAGAGGGAGGGAGAGCGAGGGAGGGAGGGAGAGGGAAGGAGAGAGTGAGGAAGGAAAATATAGATAGGGAGGAAGAGAAAGAGAGAGAGCAAGAGAGAGAGAGAGACAGAGAGAGATAGAGAAAGAAAGTAAGAAGGAAAAGAAATTTGACATCGGTAGAATGTACGATTTTTCTCAACACCTAACAAAATTCCGATTATATTTACCATGTCCGATTTTTCTTAACACCTAGCAAAATTCCGAGGATATTTACCATTCGTTCATTTTTTGCAAAGTCCAAATTTGACATCGGTAAAATGTCCGATTTTTCTCAACACCAAACAAAGGGAGGGAGAGGGAGAGAGAGAGAGAAAGAAAGAAAGAAAGAAAAGAAAGAGAGAGAGAAAGAAAGAGCAACAGCGAAGGGGAGAGAGGGGGGGGGGGGAGGAAGAGAGAGAGAGAAGTAGAGAGACTGAAAGAGAAAGAGAAAGAGAGAGAGAGAGTTACAGAGAGAGAGAGAGACGGGGAAAGAGAGAGAGAGAGAGAAGCGGGAGGTAGCGAGTAAGTGAAGGAGGGAGGGAGAGAAGGAGGGAGGGAGAGAGGGAGGGAGAGCGAGGGAGGGAGAGGGAAGGAGAGAGTGAGGAAGGAAAATATAGATAGGGAGGAAGAGAGAGAGAGAGAGAAAGAGAGAGAGAGAGAAAGAAAGTAAGAAGGAAAAGAAATTTGACATCGGTAGAATGTCCGATTTTTCTCAACACGTAACAAAATTCCGATATTTACCATTCGTCTATTTTTTGCAATGTCCAAATTTGACATCGGTAAAATGTCCGATTTTTCTCAACACCTAACAAAATTCCGATATTTACCATTTGTCCATTTTTTGCAAAGTCCAAATTTGACATCAGTAAAATGTCCGATTTTTCTCAACACCAAACAAAGGGAGGGAGAGGGAGAGAGAGAGAGAAAGAAAGAAAGAAAGAAAGAAAAGAAAGTGAGAGAGAAAGAAAGAGCAACAGCGAAGGGGAGAGAGGGGGGGGGAGGAAGAGAGAGAGAGAAGGAGAGAGACTGAAAGAGAAAGAGAAAGAGAGAGAGAGAGAGCTACAGAGAAAGAGACATCGGTAAAATGTCCGATTTTTCTTAACACCTAATAAAATTCCGATAATATTTACCATGTCCGATTTTTCTCAACACCTAACTAAATTCCGATAATATTTACCAATCGTCCAGTTTTTGCAAAGTCCAAATTTGACATCAGTAAAATGTCCAATTTTTCACAACACTTAACAAAATTCCGATAATATTTACCATTCGTCCATTTTTTGCAAAGTCCAAATTTCACATCAGTAAAATGTCCGATTTTTCTCAACACCTAACAAAATTCCGATAATATTTACAATACGTCCATTTTTTGCAATGTCCAAATTTGACATCGGTAAAATGTCCGATTTTTCTCAACACCTAACAGAATGCCGATAATATTTACCATTCGTCCATTTTTTGCAAAGTCCAAATTTGACATCGGTAAAATGTCCGAGTTTTCTCAACACCTAACAGAATGCCGATAATATATACCATTCGTCCATTTTTTGCAAAGTCCAAATTTGACATCGGTATAATGTCCGAGTTTTCTCAACACCTCACAAAATTCTGATATTTACCATTCGTCTATTATTTACAAAGTCCAAATCAAACATCGGTAAAATGTCCGATTTTTCTCAACACCTAACAAAATTCCGATAATATTTACCATGTCCGATTTTTCTCAACACCTAACTAAATTCCTATAATATTTACCATTCGTCCATTTTTTGCAAAGTCTAAATTTTACATCGGTAAAATGTCCGATTTTTCTCAACACCTAAGAAAATTCCGATGATATTTACCATGTCCGATTTTTCTCAACACCTAGCAAAATTCCGAGGATATTTACCATTCGTCCATTTTTTGCAAAGTCTAAATTTTACATCGGTAAAATGTCCGATTTTTCTCAACACTAAACAAAGGGAGGGAGAGGGAGAGAGAGAGAAAGAAAGAAAGAAAGAAAGAAAAGAAAGTGAGAGAGAAAGAAAGAGCAACAGCGAAGGGGAGAGAGGGGGGGGGGGAGGAAGAGAGAGAGAGAAGGAGAGAGACTGAAAGAGAAAGAGAAAGAGAGAGAGAGAGCTACAGAGAGAGAGACGGGGAAAGAGAGAGAGAGAGAGAAGCGGGAGGTAGCGAGTGAGTAAGTGAAGGAAGGAGGGAGAAAAGGAGGGAGGGAGAGAGGGAGGGAGAGCGAGGGAGGGTGGGAGGGAGAGGGAAGGAGAGAGTGAGGAAGGAAAATATAGATAGGGAGGAAGAGAGAGAGAGAGAGAGCAAGAGAGAGAGAGACAGAGAGAGAGAGAGAAAGAAAGTAAGAAGGAAAAGAAATTTGACATCGGTAGAATGTCCGATTTTTCTCAACACCTAACAAAACTCCGATAATATTTACCATTCGTCCATTTTTTGCAAAGTCTAAATTTGACATCTGTAAAATGTCTGAGTTTTCTCAACACCTAACAAAATTCCGATAATATTTACCATTCGTCCATTTTTTGCAAAGTCTAAATTTGACATCGGTAAAATGTCCGATTTTTCTCAACACCTAAGAAAATTCCGATGATATTTACCATGTCCGATTTTTCTCAACACCTAACAAAATTCCGATATTTACCATTCGTCCATTTTTTGCAAAGTACAAATTTGACATCGGTAAAATGTTCAATTTTTCTCAACACCTAACAAAACTCCGATAATATTTGCCATTCGTCCAGTTTTTGCAAAGTCCAAATTTGACATCGGTAAAATGTCCGTTTTTTCACACCAAAGAAAATTCCGATAATATTTACCATTTATCCATTTTTTGCAATGTCCAAATTTGACATCGGTAAATGTCCGATTTTTCTCAACACCTAACAAAATTCCGATATTTACCATTTGTCCATTTTTTGCAAAGTCCAAATTTGACATCAGTAAAATGTCCGATTTTTCTCAACACTTAACAAAATTCCGATAATATTTACCATTCGTCCAGTTTTGGTAAAGTCCAAATTTGACATCAGTAAAATGTCCAATTTTTCTCAACACTTAACAAAATTCCGATAATATTTACCATTTGTCCATTTTTTGCAAAGTCCAAATTTGACATCAGTAAAATGTCCGATTTTTCTCAACACCAAACAAAGGGAGGGAGAGGGAGAGAGAGAGAGAGAGAAAGAAAGAAAGAAAGAAAGAAAAGAAAGTGAGAGAGAAAGAAAGAGCAACAGCGAAGGGGAGAGAGGGGGGGGGAGGAAGAGAGAGAGAGAAGGAGAGAGACTGAAAGAGAAAGAGAAAGAGAGAGAGAGAGAGCTACAGAGAAAGAGACATCGGTAAAATGTCCGATTTTTCTTAACACCTAATAAAATTCCGATAATATTTAGCATGTCCGATTTTTCTCAACACCTAACTAAATTCCAATAATATTTACCATTCGTCCAGTTTTTGCAAAGTCCAAATTTGACATCAGTAAAATGTCCAATTTTTCACAACACTTAACAAAATTCCGATAATATTTACCATTCGTCCATTTTTTGCAAAGTCCAAATTTCACATCAGTAAAATGTCCGATTTTTCTCAACACCTAACAAAATTCCGATAATATTTACAATACGTCCATTTTTTGCAATGTCCAAATTTGACATCGGTAAAATGTCCGATTTTTCTCAACACCTAACAAAATTCCGATAATATTTACCATTCGTCCATTTTTTGCAAAGTCCAAATTTGACATCGGTAAAATGTCCGAGTTTTCTCAACACCTAACAGAATTCCGATAATATATACCATTCGTCCATTTTTTGCAAAGTCCAAATTTGACATCGGTATAATGTCCGAGTTTTCTCAACACCTCACAAAATTCTGATATTTACCATTCGTCTATTATTTACAAAGTCCAAATCAAACATCGGTAAAATGTCCGATTTTTCTCAACACCTAACAAAATTCCGATAATATTTACCATGTCCGATTTTTCTCAACACCTAACTAAATTCCTATAATATTTACCATTCGTCCATTTTTTGCAAAGTCTAAATTTTACATCGGTAAAATGTCCGATTTTTCTCAACACCTAAGAAAATTCCGATGATATTTACCATGTCCGATTTTTCTCAACACCTAGCAAAATTCCGAGGATATTTACCATTCGTCCATTTTTTGCAAAGTCCAAATTTGACATCGGTAAAATGTCCGATTTTTCTCAACACTAAACAAAGGGAGGGAGAGGGAGAGAGAGAGAAAGAAAGAAAGAAAGAAAGAAAAGAAAGTGAGAGAGAAAGAAAGAGCAACAGCGAAGGGGAGAGAGGGGGGGGGGGAGGAAGAGAGAGAGAGAAGGAGAGAGACTGAAAGAGAAAGAGAAAGAGAGAGAGAGAGAGCTACAGAGAGAGAGACGGGGAAAGAGAGAGAGAGAGAGAAGCGGGAGGTAGCGAGTGAGTAAGTGAAGGAAGGAGGGAGAAAAGGAGGGAGGGAGAGAGGGAGGGAGAGCGAGGGAGGGTGGGAGGGAGAGGGAAGGAGAGAGTGAGGAAGGAAAATATAGATAGGGAGGAAGAGAGAGAGAGAGAGCAAGAGAGAGAGAGACAGAGAGAGAGAGAGAAAGAAAGTAAGAAGGAAAAGAAATTTGACATCGGTAGAATGTCCGATTTTTCTCAACACCTAACAAAACTCCGATAATATTTACCATTCGTCCATTTTTTGCAAAGTCTAAATTTGACATCTGTAAAATGTCTGAGTTTTCTCAACACCTAACAAAATTCCGATAATATTTACCATTCGTCCATTTTTTGCAAAGTCTAAATTTGACATCGGTAAAATGTCCGATTTTTCTCAACACCTAAGAAAATTCCGATGATATTTACCATGTCCGATTTTTCTCAACACCTAACAAAATTCCGATATTTACCATTCGTCCATTTTTTGCAAAGTACAAATTTGACATCGGTAAAATGTCCAATTTTTCTCAACACCTAACAAAACTCCGATAATATTTGCCATTCGTCCAGTTTTTGCAAAGTACAAATTTGACATCGGTAAAATGTCCGTTTTTTCACACCAAAGAAAATTCCGATAATATTTACCATTTATCCATTTTTTGCAATGTCCAAATTTGACATCGGTAAATGTCCGATTTTTCTCAACACCTAACAAAATTCCGATATTTACCATTTGTCCATTTTTTGCAAAGTCCAAATTTGACATCAGTAAAATGTCCGATTTTTCTCAACACTTAACAAAATTCCGATAATATTTACCATTCGTCCAGTTTTGGTAAAGTCCAAATTTGACATCAGTAAAATGTCCAATTTTTCTCAACACTTAACAAAATTCCGATAATATTTACCATTCGTCCATTTTTTGCAAAGTCCAAATTTGACATCAGTAAAATGTCCGATTTTTCTCAACACCTAACAAAATTCCGATAATATTTACAATTCGTCCATTTTTTGCAAAGTCCAAATTTGACATCGGTATAATGTCCGAGTTTTCTCAACACCTAACAAAATTCCGATAATATTTACCATTCGTCCATTTTTTGCAAAGTCCAAATGTGACATCGGTAAAATGTCCGATTTTTCTCAGCACCTTATAAAATTCCAATAATATTTTTTATTTATCCATTTTTTGCAAAGTCCAAATTTGACATCGGTAAAATGTCCGATTTTTCTCAATACCTAACAAAATTCCGATAATATTTACCATCCGTCCATTTTTTGCAAAGTCCAAATTTGACAAAATTCCGATATTTACCATTCGTCCATTTTTTGCAAAGTCTAAATTTGACGTCAGTAAAATATCCGATTTTTCTCAACACTTAACAAAATTCCGATAATATTCACCATGTCCGATTTTTCTCAACACCAAACAAAATTCCGATAATATTTACCAATCGTCCATTTTTTGCAAAGTCCAAATTTGACCATTCGTGTTGAGAAAAATCGGACATTTTACCGATGTCAAATTTGGACTTTGCAAAAAAATGACGAATGGTAAATATTATCGGAATTTTGTTAGGTGTTGAGAAAAATCGGACATTTTACCGATGTCAAATTTGGACATTGCAAAAAATGGACGAATGGTAAATATTATCGGAATTGTATCGGGTGTTGAGAAAAATCGGACATTTTACCGATGTCAGATTTGGACTTTGCAAAAAATGGACGAATTGTAAATATTATCGGAATTTTGATAGGTGTTGAGAAAAATCGGACATGGTAAATATTATCGGAATTTTGTTAAGTTTTGAGAAAAATCGGATATTTTACCGATGTCAAATTTGGACTTTTCAAGAAATGGACGAATGGTGAATATTTTTGGACTTTGCAAAAATTGGACGAATGGTAAATATCGGAATTTTGGTAGGTGTTGAGAAAACTCGGACATTTTACCGATGTCAAA
>NW_025918364.1:7500-12645 GCF_019202785.1 Penaeus chinensis
AACAAAGAGAACAAGGCACGTGGACCTAAACACATAAATATAAAGACTCCTAAAGATTTCCAGATTGAAAAAAGAGAGAAAAGAAAGAGAAAAGGAAGAGAAAATGAAAGAAAGAACAGACTTATTTCCTTCCCACAAGACTACCGCCCACTCCTCCATTGCGTATAGCGTGATGAAGCACACATTCACGCGTCGGACCTGTATGTGTGTGGATAGAGAGGAGTGAATTGGGACATAAAGCAACGAAAGAGGGAGAGAGGAAAGGCGAAAAAGGTTAGAGAGGAAAAGGAAGGGATGGTGGAATTGGGGAGGATGAATAAGAGAGAGTGTGATGGATGGGAAAGGGTGAATGAGTGAAGGTAAGAAAGAGAGAGGGAAAGAGAGAGTTAGAGAGAGAGAGAGAGAGAGAGAGAGAGAGAGAGAGAGAGAGAGAGAGAGAGAGAGAGAGAGAGAGAGAGAGAGAGAGGGGAGAGAGAGAGAGAGAGAGAGAGCCACAAAAGTTTCTCCCCCGCGACTAAAATATGGCGGTGGCGGGAGCTCTTGGCAACAGAGATGAGGCATCACGAGGGGCGTCGCGGCACCATTTTCTTTCCGGCACTGTGCCACATCCTAACACCGCTAATAACTCTCCTTCGGGCGGGTGTCCTTCGTTCCACACCGGCCCAGGACCCTCGCAGAGAGTCCTAGCAGCTTGTGTGGTGGAGCTGGAGGGCGGCGAGGAGGCGGCAGGAGAGAAGAGAGGGCCAGGCTGCAGGCTGGGGGCTGGAGGCCGCCATTTGCATGTATTGATCCCGGGCTTGGCTCCTGTCGTCGCGGCTCTGGTCATCCCCGCGGCTGCCAGCCAGGCCCTCCGTCCCTGCTCCTGCTCCTCCTCCTCCTCCTCCTGCTGCTCCTGCTGTTCGTCTTGATGTTTCTCCTGTTCTGTTTCTGCCTGTTCTTCTTCCCCTGCTCCTCCTCCTTTTACTGCTTCCCCTCCTGTTCCCGACGTTCCGCTCTCGCCCTCGCCCTCGCTACAGTCGTTCCGCTGGCTCCTCCTGCTGCTGCTGTTGCTACTCTGTCTCTACTCCCGCTCCTGCTGTTGGTTCTGCTTCTCCTCCTCTGCTGCTGCCACAAGGAGGGAACTGGCTGTAGTGAAGCCTCGGCCGCCCTAACGGCATCCTTAAATCTCGAGAATGAAGACGAGGAAAGAAAGAAGGATGGGCTACGTGAGAGAGAGAGAGAGAGAGAGAGAGAGAGAGAGAGAGAGAGAGAGAGAGAGAGAGAGAGAGAGAGAGAGAGAGAGAGAGAGAGAGAGAGAGAAAGAAAGAGACAGAGAGACAGACAGACAGATAGATAGATAGATAGATAGATAGAAAGGGGGGGGAGGAGAAAGAGTTCGAGAGAAAAAGAAAGAGAGCAAGAGAGGCGCAGACAAATAGTTGGAAGGCACAGAGACAGGCGGATAAACAGGCAGAAGAAGTGAAAGACTGATACAGAAACGCAGGCAAGACGTAAAATTCCATTCGTCTTCGGAGGGAAAAGAAGAAGAAACGAAATCTTACACGACAAACGCCATTCTTTACGAACTCTGGACTAAACCTCCCCCCAAAAAGGACTCAAATCGAAAGACTGAAACTCAAAAAAAATAGGGACTCCGATCGAAGGACACACTCTAAGGAATTCAAATCTCAAGAAACTCAACGGGGACTCGGAGGACTCAAAATGCAACGACTCATAACTAATGGACTCAACGATCGACTCAAACCCGAGGACTCAAACTCAAGGACTCAACACCTAAGGAACTTAAATCCAAGATCTCAGACTCAAGGACTCAAATCCAAGATCTCAGACTCAAGGACTCAAATCCGAGGACTCAAGTTAAAGGACTTAGAATCAAGGACTCAAAAACCAAAGAACTTAAAGACGAAAACAATAGATGTATGACTCAAATCGACTCAACCTCAAAGACTCACATCTCTTAAATGCCATCGTCCTTGCCGTTTGTTAAGGGAAACAGGATCATTCTCTCTCTCTCTCTATCTGTCTATGTCTCTCTCTCTCTCTCTCTCTCTCTCTCTCTCTCTCTCTCTCTCTCTCTCTCTCTCACTCACTCACTCACTCACTCACTCATTCACTCACTATCTGACTATCTACCTCTCTCTCTCTCTCTCTTTCTCTCACTATCTGGCTCTCTCTATCTCTCTTTCTCTCTCTCTCTCTCTCTCTCTCTATCTATCTATCTATCTATCTATCTCTATCTATCTATCTCTCTCTCTTCTTTTTCTCTCTTTGTCTGTGGCGTTGGCACTGTGATGTCATACGAATCCTTCCCTCTAGTCTAGGTGCGTGGGGGAAGGGGAGGGGGGGGAGGGGGGCGGGGGTTAGTCATTACGGCTTTAAGGGGGTTATTTTCCCCCAAAATTTACCCACTTTTTCCCTTTTCTAGGGAGGGAATGGAGGGACGGGGGGAGGGGGGGGAGGGGGAGGGGAGGGGGGGGGGTCGAGGCGGAGAATGGGAAGGTATTATCGGGGATTATGTCTATCGGCTGCTTTATCTTATTTTCTTAGGTTCGCTTCCCTTTTTTATCAATTTATTTGTATATAAACTTTTATTTTCTTTCTTTTGCTCTTCCTTTATTATTATTATTTGTTATTTCTTAGCTGGGGTGCTTTTTGTTTGTTTGTTTGTTTTAAGGCCAACCTTCGTTTTTTGTGGTAATTCCTTCTTCCTCCATTTCCTTCTGTTATTCAATTTGTTTCTTCTATCTCTATTTTCTTCCTGAGGTCATGGGGTTCGTTTTCTCCTTTTCATTTCTTCCCGGGGTCACTGAGGTCATTGGGGTCACATATAGTATTTTCTTCTTTTCTTCTTGTTCTTTCTCTTCCTTTTTTTATTCTCTTATCATTTCCTCATTCTTAAAAATTTAAGGAATCTTTCCGATTTCTCCTCCCTTCCCCCTTATCCACCTTATTTCATCTCCCCTCCTACTCTCTTACTTTTCTTGTTTCTTCTCCCTATTTTCCCATTCATTTTCCCCTTTCCCCAACTTTTCTCCCCCACCCCTCATTCCCCCCTCTCCTCCTTCCACTTCCCCTCCTCCCTCCCTCCTTATATGCTTCCCCACTCCTCCTACCCTTTCCCCTCCCCCTTCCCCCACCCTCCCCCTTTTATCAACCTCCCCATTCCCCCTTCCCCCCCCTTTCCCCCTCCCTCTTCCCCCCCCCCTTCCCCCACCCTACCCCCCTCCCCTTTCCTCGTAACGCAGCCCCCTTTTTTCCGATGGCTGCGGCACCGACTACGGCAGCCCTGTTATCGCGAGAGTTATTGCATATTTGCCGTGTCCATTTGCATTAGCGGACGCGCGAGGTATTGCTAAAGGCCATAATTCCGGTATGTGACCGATATATATATATATATATATATATATATATATATATATATATATATATATGTATGTATGTATGTATGTATGTATATGTACACACACACATATATATACATATACATGTGTTTTTTTTTTTTTTTCTTTCTTTTTTTTAACAGCCATTCATTCCAGTGCTAGACATAGGCCTCTCTCAATTCTCTATTAAGAGGTTATATGGCAGTGTCACCCTTGCCTGATTGGATGCCCTTCCTAATCAACCGCGGTTCTCTAACACTTGTACCGCGGCGGTGACTTCCTGCCACACCTGCGTTTGACTTCTCGAGGCGATATCTCGTTTTCTCGGGTTTGAGGAACTAGTCGGAGCGGAGGCCTTTTTACGACGGGGAATTTAACTCAGGACAGTGCTCAAGCCACTAGACCATCGCGGCAGTCTATACATACACACACTCACACACATATATATATATATATATATATATATATATGTGTGTGTGTGTGTGTGTGTGTGTGTGTGTGTGTGTGTGTGTGTATATATATATATATATATATATATATATATATATATATATATATGTGTGTGTGTGTGTGTGTGTGTGTGTGTGTGTGTGTGTGTGTGTGTGCGTGTGTGTGTGTGTGTGTTTTGTGTGTTTGTGTGTGTGTGTGTATGTGGGTGTGAGTGTGTGTGTGTGCGTGTATGCGTGTGTGCGCATGCGAATAAGCACAATAGAGGGGTTGGCATTATCATCATTTTATTTCAATTCCTATCACCATCATTGTTATTATCAACAGTAACAATAACAGTAGAAACAGTATCATTATCCTAATTACCAATACCGTAATTACCGTCATTAATAACACGACAAAGATCCCTTCCATGACCTTTCAGTCCCAAATATACATGAAATCTGCAGAATCTCGTTTTCAATCATTTAAAAAAGAGCCAAAAGTGATTAATATCCAGACCAATCGGCGTAAATAATGATAATGAGTCAATAGGAAGAGAACAGCAACGGTGTGCAGAGTAATTAAATTGATAATCAGGCAAAATCTAAAAATGAAGAATTAGACAGGCAAATGGATTATTAATGCTTCGGCAGATATGGCCGACAAGGTAACAAAGAATTCTCAGACGAACAAGAAACAAGAAAAGTGGATAAATGAAATAACCCAATAAAGGATAAAGGAAATAGTCAAATAAACAGTTCAGCATCTCAAAAAAAAAAAAAACGAAACATTTTTTTTTTTTTTTTTTTAAGCTCGGATCCCTCTCTCCGCCATCTTTAATCTGGTCCGATGAATCAGCTGAGCATCGGGACGCGCGCTTAAATGTATTTATCTTGGCCTTGCATAATGCACGGGTTGAACACGACTGCTCGGCCGATCTCTGCAACAGTAGGAGGTGCGGGGTCTGCAATAGTAGGGGGTGGGGGGGAGGTTAGGGAGGGGGAAAAGGATGGGGAAAGGGGATGGGGGGGGTGACGACGGGCAGGGGGTAAGGGGGTGGAGAGGGAAGGGGAGAGGGAGGGGAGGGGGGGAGTTGAAAGGGGAGGGGGGAGTGGAGGGGAGAGGGAGGGGGTAAGGGGGAAGGAGAGAGGGAAGGAGGAGGAGGATGTTTGTTGCTTCTGATGTTCTTTGGGCTGTTGTTGTTGTTGTTGTTGTTGTTGTTTTAGAGGGGTTCTTCTGGGTCTTGTTTGGCCTTTTTATTTGTATTTGCCTTTCTCATTCTCTCTTTTTCTTTCTTTTTTTAATATCACCTTTTCATTCTCTCTCTCTTTTTTTT
>NW_025918365.1:0-20177 GCF_019202785.1 Penaeus chinensis
ATATAATCCTCACAAAATAACTTTTTATTTTTCCCCCTATTAGCTTACCACATCCTTAGGTCCAAGTAAATTATTTGTAAGTATCGTCTGTTTGGAAAAGAGATTTAAAAATTGCCTGAAATTCCTTCTTTGAATATAGATGGCCGTGTTATTTTTCAAGCAAATAGAACCCGCACAACATGACACATTCTGCCAGATCATCTAATAAAATCCAGGATGAATCTGCATTGCCGTGGATATTAACTACAGGCATATTAACATTGCAACAGAGAACTCCGTCTTCCTCCACAGCATCGACATTATACTTTAAGCATTCATTTTCTGTCTCGCAGGCCATCCTTCACCTTCGCCAACATTCCTCCCTTACACTAATAATTATCGTCCTTGAAGATCTGCACTTTAACTGCGGATCAAGGTCAGACTCGTCGTTTTGTGTAGAGGAGGATACCATTGTATTGATCCACTGTGATGCACATATATAACAAGAGGTTGGTTTGTGAGTGATGGTGATGTAGGTGATGTTTACACAACAATAAGATATATGTGTATAAGTTATAATACAACTGTAGTAAACATATATACATCACAAAACCTAACACACATGACTCACGCACACCCCCCACATATTGTATAAAAGTATATGTATATAATCAATAAATATATAAATATATATCAATATATATAAATATGTACATGCAAAATAAAAACCTATAAAGACAAACATTTAAATTCCAAAACACACATGATGTATAAATCAATTTATAATTAATATATTATAATAATATATGGAAGTATTAAAGTTATCGATATAGTATAGTATATACAAGAATAAATATAGTAATAAATATATATATATATATCTAAGACATCCACATATAAACATTGTGATTATATTTAATAAAAATAGGTACATATAAAGCATTGTATATATAGAATAAATATATTTTAAAAAAATGATTGGTTTTGAGGTGCGAGATGTGTGAGAGTGTGTATAATAATAAAAAAATATATAATATATAAATATATAAATATATATATAAAGCAAAAAATATACACATTATTATATTGTATAAATAATGCGATGTAAGCATCAAGCATTAGTAAAAATAACATGACATACACGCGCGAGTGTAAATAATACAATAATATCAATATACATATATAAAAACAAATATCAATATATATATAAAATATAATCATATACCTACATAACATACCTCCATACCAACTAAATAAAAGTGTAAATATATATGATTAAACATATAAATAAATATCTATATACACAACAACCACACGTAAATATATTGTAATAAGCGTAAATGTAAATACATAAATACACACACACACGAAAGACACACACACACAAACATACACACACACCACTACCAATGAGTAGTGAGTAGCGAATATACTTATATTTTAAAAAAGCACACACACACACACACACACACAAATACGTGCACAAACACAGCACACACACACACAAAAGAGTTGATAGTGCGAATATACACTATAAGCATAAGTACAGCCTCACAAACACACACACACACAACAAACCACACACACACACACACACACAAACAACACACAAATATAAATATAGTGGATTGCGTCAACAATTCCTCGCCAGGCTAGTAAAGACCCTATTTAAGTTTTTTAACCAACCTTAAATAGATCATTTTAACCGCTTCTAATCAGGACCTATCTACGTGGTTCGAAATGTGCGTTGTGTATCATAATATAAAATAGAACTTGATACATACATTCGATACATAAATACATACATCAATATCATACAATCATACATACAAGATATATAAATTGTCTATACAATTATTCATATTCACATAAATAACACCAAGTAATATACAGTATAAAAGTATGTAAAATCAATGAATGTAAATAGATGAAATAACTAAATCAATAAATATAATATATATAAATAAAATGTTTGTGTTTTTTTGATGTGGTGTGTTTTGTGTAGTGTTATATAGTGTGAGAGTTGATGTGTGTGGATCTATAATTTATCTACAGACTATCAATTAATCAAAAAAAATACTAAAACCATAATAGCCAGATATATATCATATAAAGTAATAATAATGTAAAAGATTTAATGTAACATAATCATGGAAATTGTGTGGGTGCAGAATAGCCGCACACACAAAGAGCCGGCACACACCGTATGAACTTATGAACAGCACACAACTTGTTGTGCCGTACGTGTTATTTCATATAAGCATTATCACACTAGAACACTTGTACGGTAATGATCGAGCACCAACATTTAAACAAAGAACACACACAACACACCACACACACACACACACACACCATTCACACACTAATAACATTAGTGCAAGTCCATGAGTATATACACTTCTGTAAGGTTATATACATGAAAAAAATCAAGCATACATCACATATATATAAATACATATACTGTGTAGTTTGGTTTTGAATGTTGCGTGAGAGAGGGTATACATGTTGTGAACTATATATTGTAAATATTTAAAAAAAAATTATATATATAGGGGGGGGTGGTGGGGTGAGACTGTGTGTGTGCATTACATACACATAATACCCATTAAAAGTATCGAGTCAGCAAGGTCCATAACCAATTCATGTGGGCCATTTGCTGGCATGAACTGGCGTGATGCCCACTATACCCAAATAGAACCGAGCAAATGGGTTCATGATCACGCAATCTCCCTCGGATACACACTACAACAACACAGGATGAGAACGCAAACACCCACTGTGTGTTGTGTGTGTTTTGTTGTGTTGTGTTGTGGTGTGTGGAGTGTGTGTGTGTGAGTGTGTGTTTTGAAGTGATGTGTGGTGTGTGTGAGGTGTGTGTGTGTGTGTGTGTGTGAGTTCGTGCTGGTTTGTGTTGTGTTTGTTGTGTGTGAGTGTGGAGATGTGTGTAGTGTGTGTTTTTGTGTGTGTGTTTGTATAAGGTGCGCGACGATGAAACACACACAACATAGGAAATACTTTACCATGAACCGGATCAAAACACATGGTCAACACTAATTAAAGCTAAGACCCAAATTTTCGAGTAGGACCATTTGCGCTGGCATGACTGGAGTTCAGCCCACCTATACCCAATAGAACCTATTAAAGTGGGTTCATGTTACTCGACTTATCCTGACACGTTTCCCCAAATTCCGGACAGCGGCACACATCTGTCCATGCTAACAACCTGAAATATTCCACCTTTTATTCCAAAAAGATGGGGTAACCCATACATTTTCACGAGTCATATTTATAGCATAGAACAATGATCCTGTCATGCTGCGTCAAATACCTACAGCAATACAAAACAGGTGAACTAATACGGCGCCAATTTTATGAGACGTAATACCATTGCAAACTCATCACTAGCAAAATAACCTTTTTTTTTAGTATAAAATTAAGGTCCAATATTTCCACAATTAAATCAAATGTCCAACCTCAATAACGTTGAATCAGAAAGAGTCCATCCTCATAGTATGAATATTGGGAAATATCCAATATGAGAGGAAAAATCGCGTCAATTCTTCGAGCAAAACACTTGTGAGTGTTGACGAATGGAGTGCGGCCGAACGTTTCTCCACCCATTTCGTCTTCTAAATCCCCTCCTATATCCGTCGAGGTAAAGTAGTGCTTGGGATCAGTTCGCTGGTAAATCAAAGTCATCTTAATGTGGATGATAGTTGTAGCCTGTAAGAATTAACGACTTATGAAGAGGTAAAAGAGGAAGAAGAACTGGGTATTTTTCCTTTTGATAACTCCTTGGATCAAAACATCTGATTTAGGTTATGAGTTTTTTCACGCGGTTTTAAAGGCGTGATAGTTGGAGTAATTTCGTGTATTGGTTTATATTCACTGAAACTGATGAGGGATTACGTGATTATTGATGTTAAGTGGCGAAGTGTATTCAACTGAAATCGATTGTTCAAAAATATGCCCTTGTTCTTTACCGTGAATCAATTCCACTTATTATATTTGCCAAAAGCTATACTTTACAAGTCATCTATAACCATGTATTAGTATTGTAGTAATTGTAATGTCCAGAGCAAATAGAACTGACTCATCCTTGAGACCGTAGTTAAATACGAATATTTTAAGTTTTGCCAGAAAGTGGGATCATGTTAGGCTTTCAATCGTTCAAGGAATTTGTAGGACACATAATGTATATATTCATGATTTGTATGATTTGTCAGCGGCTGTATGTTGGTATTTTCAAGTATGTTCATCAGCAAATATGTAGGTGACCCGCCTGCAGTGGTTTCGAAAATCCGTATATATGTTTCAACCTTTAATTGGACTTAGTTCCCATCCCACTTCAAACATGTGTGATCTGGGTAAATTTACCCTATTTTTTTTTAAATTTTACGTTCTCTATCTCACCGCTTAGCTCTGTTATTTTCGATTTCCACACATTTTTGCCATAGAAGAAAAGGCTTTTAAGTTTTTGTACACGTAACCATTCCTTACACATATTTACTTGTACCCTAGGATCGACATATGCGGAAAGTTTCCGTGAGATCTTTTGTTGGAGGTCTTGCGGTCTGTGAGTATCCAGTAAGAGATGGTGTCCTTGTCAAGCGAATCACCACAAACCTATAAGATATTCCACTCTGGCGAGGGCAAACAAACCTCCGCACAATGAGTTCTGGGAAACTGTATTAAGTATCGTTATATAGACAGCATATCACTAGGGAAGGACCATTTCAAGCCAGAGATTCAGGCCCACTTGATAAGAATTGTCCAGGCCAAGGTTAGCAATACAAGGAATTAGGGGGAGCACAGATAAAGTTTATTTGGCCAAATTCTTGATAATATTTGTGCAGACAATATTGATCAGAAGTCGAACTTGTTCATAAAGTTAGATAAATCTTATATACTTATTATAACCCATCCCATAGAATCAAGGTTATACATTTACATAATTACACAATGCAATAAGAAATTGAAAATAAAAGGGAAAAAAAAGAATGCACCCTGTTATTTTATGTTCATAAAATACATTAAATAAGTCGACAAACTGCTGTGGGGAAGAAAAACCTGTTTAGGAAAATATTTGGTTCATACAGCAATGAGGCAAGTGGGAACCTTGGTTTTGTAGAAATAATTATGTTTTTTTTGCCAAGCACTGTACAGGCATGGAATTGCACTATACGTGGTAAGACATTGCCGTGTTCATATTTAACATAAACACTAGATCAGGTGTGATTATTTTTGCTTTTAAGTAAGCAGAGAGATGATAGATTATTAATTTCCAAATATAACAAGTCCGAGTTGCAACTCTAGTCAAAATCTAATCTTACCAAATGTAAACCAGAACCTGGTTAAATTCTGATTTAAATCTTGTCAAATCATCTCATCTAATCTAACCTCAACAAAACGCAAGTGTAAAATTTATGAAGACAGTTGTATTAACTTCTATATCTGATGTCTCAGATTACCATATGTTGTCATGTCTATGATGTGTCTTGGTGAAAAACTTACCAAAGAGAACTTATGCAAACGATAAAAGTAGGGGACCAATAAACAAATTGTATTACAATCATAGACAGATGGCTCCCTCTAAATATCCGTAATGCCGACAGTTCACCAATCTTTGACGATGCCACTACAAGCAGATTGAATAGCACGCCATTCACATACAAAGGTTTAATCAACAAGAAATAACTTATCATATGCAATACCTACATAACTTCTTTCATATTTTGTTTATGTTTTCAGCTCTATTACAAAATTTTTTTTTATTGTGATTAGTGCATATGTCAATCTGATATTCTTCAATTTCAATTACAAAAAACAGTGCTCTTGAAGTCTGTGTACCATTACGTATGAAAGCTGTTAATGGTCATTAAAAAAATCATGGTCCAAGCAAAAAAACTGCTATGAAATTGATCATGGTTTAATTCATTTGGAAGAATTTCAAAGTACTCCTCTTACCTTTTTTCTTTTAACTACTTAAAATTATCAAGCTGTAATAAAATCCTTTTGAAATTCACCTTGAAATGTTTGGATACACTACCCCACTTTCGACGCCTTCCGCAATAACCAATAAGTGTCCTGGATACCCAGGTGACTTAGAATCCACCTGGCATCAAAAGTGAAATTCCCCCTATACACCAGCATAATTACTAGTGTGTATTGAGATCACTTTCCTTTTCTTTTCTTTTGTTCACAGAAAGTGTTTTTTTATACGCGATTTCCCCCAGATTTGTACACACCAAAAACAAATTTGTTCTTTGCGTATATTGTTAGGCATGCATAAAATGGGTTAATAATCCAAGGAAAAGGATAGCAAGGATCATTTTCTAGTCCGTGATAAAATTGTAGTTGATGTACCTTGGAGTACAATTAACAATGGAGATTATTTAAAAAGGATATATATTTCATTTTTTTCTTTTCACTTTCTCTTCCTTTACAATGTTCATAGAATAGCGTACAGTTCATTTGCTGCATGTCATCTTATGTTGGGTGTACAAGTATTTGGATTGATGTCATGCATATCAGTATTGATAATGCCAAAATTATAGTGAAAAGAAGAATATATCAAAATAGAAAACATTATGTTGTCAAAGTCATTATCAAAGTCAGTAAATGATAAGCCAGACTGGTACATCCTTTTTTAAAGATTAGTTGTTGATATTTTGTTGTAAAGTCTAAAAGTTCTTTGAAATTTACGTAATATACAGTCAGCTTAGTCACCAGATTTTTTTAGAAAGCTAAAACCTTTCCACTCAGATGATATAAAAACTTAAATTGAATATTAAGGTTTATGAGAATCGGCATAAGATCAATATTTCTGAATTTGACTGTTAGCCAGATGTTTGATTATTTATCTGTTTCAACATTTCCTTATTAATAATCCTAATCCTTCTTATTATCTTCTCATAACTGTTTTTTGCATCTTTTTCTTTCCATTTTATTATATATTTCCACATCATCATACTCTTTTCTTTCTTCTCTTCTGCCGTTCTTTCTTACTTTTTCTTTACTGACCGTCCATCTCCATGCTTGCTCCACTTCTTCTCCACTGCTCGTTCCTCCTCCTCTTTCTCCTTTATCACAATTCTACCCCCAATCTTTCGTGTTTTATTCATTTTTTTTTAAATGTGATATCCTCATCTAAAAAAAAATAGAGGCATTTCTAATCATGCGATGTCCTTTTAAGTGACTGGATCAGGAAGAGCAGCATGTAAAAAGGAGCTCAGATTTGAACATCTGTTAATTTATTGGTGTAACATTTTGAAATGTGCCTTGATTAATCAGTGTAATTCAAGAATTGTGCATAGATGAACTGCATATTTTATTAATCATTCAAGCTCTTTAAATGTGTTTGCATCCACCTATAACGAAAGATTAGATCCAGTCTTGTTTTAAGTAGGTAAGAATGAATGAGTTTATTTTTATTAATTTTATTTAATTTTATTTATTTTATTTTATTTTATTTTCTTTGTATTATTGTTATTATTATTATAAATATTATTTTTAATTATTATTTTAATGTAGGAAACCACTAACAAATCTTTATAACACCCCATACCTATATTCCTTTTGTAGCCCTCTGTTGTCCATCAGCCATCCAGTCATACGTGCTGTGTAATCCTTTCCTTTTTCTTATTAAAATGAACCATATTGAGTGTGAATTATAATTTTGGTACTGTAATGTGACGTATTTTCATCCATCCCAAACCTCAGATCTAATCCCTGTCCCACATCCTTTTTACCAACACCATGTTAATTACTTTGGTCGACATATATACATCATGAAAATGATCAATGTGCTTTATACTATTTTCCGGTACTTCTAGATGTAATTAATATTTTTTATATATTTTAACTTGTTTATGATTGGAATAGTATTTTGTTGTTTTTATAGTTCTGAATTAAGTTATATGTTTTATCGTAATACATTCCCATTTCACAACCCTGTGATAACTCATATCACCGATTGTGCTCTATTAATTCACAGTGTTAAAAAAATAAAAACACAGTTTGCTGGATGTGATAAAAATCAATTTCAATAAATGCCAGGATCAGATCTTGCCCTAAGTGAAACTTGAAAATTGACCAGCTCTCTTGCAACGCAGGTGTGTAAAAAAAAGTATCAGGGCTAGTAGTTCTTAGGGTGTATGTTTAGGAAGTAAGTTGCACCAAATGTTGTTTAATAATGTAAACTTCAATGAAAGTCATCGGCACCCGACACATACACACTGTACTGTAGGATGTTAATTTACATTATATCTGGCAATTTTGTACTACACAAATTTTCCACTAATTTAATAGGAATAGTGCATATGAAGAAAAAACTATGAACACAATTCTTAATCTGATAGTACTTTATAGAGATAGTACTAAATATTGTGACCATTACCGTAAGGTTGCCCATACTTCATTCATAACATTATGAAAATTCAAAGGGCTTTCACTACTAGATCCTGATATTTTGATAATCCCTTTAATCAAATATTATCCGATAAAATCAGAATATTCTGTTAATCTTTCAAAAAGACTAACATGTTATTTGTAGATCCATTCTCTTTACAGTTACCGCCAAAATAAACAAGTACATCCATGTAACTGATAAGATAAATAAACTGTGATTATGGAATTGATAAATTAATACTTGGGCAGAGATCACAGCTCATGGACCATCAGGGTAGTATTAGACAAGCATTAATGATTGTCAGTTAGTGATACAGTCCAAAAGGTACACTTTTACTAACCCTGTATATTGTATAACTACAAACCACAGTACCTTATACAGAAAGTGTGCATCTCCACATCGGTTTCATATATGCTATGTATACATATGAGGCATTGACATAAAACAAAGGTCTTTTTTTTAGTTTTTTTTTTTATGTGATAGTTTCCCCAGTGTAAAGTTACCAAATAATTAGGGAAAGTGGTGATTCATACCATTTTTTTTCCTAACTTGCTGAAAGTGCTTCAGCACCCCTAGATAATATTCATCAATAATCACCACTGGTAACAGTATCAGAGACATGCGAAGACACAGAATAACACAGACACTAAGCAAGGCCTTGTAACACAGTCTATGAAACTCTGCCAGATCCCAGAGGGGTAGAACCCATAATGCCACACTTGTATGAAAAAGCAAGAAATGGCCACGCAACCACCATCATTAGGAGTAAGGTTGTATGGTATTGCTCATTGTATTGTTAGAAGTTAAAGATCTTCTTCGTGGCCAACTGATTTTTGGAATAAGCATTTTCACAGGTGCTGAAAGAGCATATAATCACCATAAGCCAATCTGGTAATGTGTTAGTACGTCCATTGGATAATGATTATCTCTCTGAGCAATTACTCATTATTTTGCATTCTTATGATCATGCTTTCTGCAATTTATTTGTAGAGTTTATATTGGTTTAACAGTCTGATGCAGTCGTGATATTAGCATATCAACATGTGTGCTATAAGAGTGTCATTGATTTAGAAAATGGGAAGATGCATATAGACAATGATGGCACCAAGAAGTGCCAGTAGCAACACAATGTGTATTTTTAACTGAGTATCTTTTCTTTCACCGCAGTTTTAGCAAACCATTTGATTTCCCACAGTCCTTGTTCCATATTTATCTTTTTTGTGTAGTGATTTCAGTGCTTAAAATCCTTCCTCCTACATGATTTTTAGCAACATTCTCTCTATCCTGTCTCTTTAATATATCTCTGTCTTATTCTGTTGTGGTGCGCTGTTTGAGCAGTGGTAGCTTTCATATCTAGCAGAACATGCTGCCGCTGTGGGTGGTGTTGCGTTGTCAATCCCATGCTGCCAGTGATGGTAATCCCCCATTTTCTTACACACATGTAATTTATTAGAAACAAGATCGGCAGACATCTGTCCCCCACATCACCCAGATATGCCATATGTAACCAATGGATTAAACATACTATTTAATTATTTATGTAATTATTACTTACTTCTTTCTCCTCGTCTTTCTCTGTTTCCCAACTCTCTTTTCTCTTTGACTCTCACCTCCTTACACTGTGTCTCTCACCTCTTTCTCTTTGTCTCTCACTCTTTCTCTGTGTCTCTTCTCTCTATTCTCTGAGTCTCACTCTCTTTCACTGTGTCCCTCTCTCTCATTTCTCTTTGATCTCCCTCTCTCCTCTTTCTCTTTGTCTCTCTCTCCACTTTCCTCTGTGTCTCTCACTCTCCATTCTCTGTGTCTCTCTCTCTCTCTATCTCTGGTTGTCACTCTCTCTCTCTTCACATGTGTCTCTCCTCGCTCAACATTCACTGTGTCTCTCTCTCTCTCATTCTCTGTGTCTCTCCTCTCTCTTTCCCTAGTGTCTCTCTCTCTCCTCTTTCTCTGTGTCTCTCTCTCACTCTTTCTACTACTGGTCTCTCTCTCTCTCGTTTTCTCTGTGTCACTCCTCTCATCTTTCACTCTGTTTCTATCTCACTCTCTTCTCTGTTTCTCTCTCATCTCTCTTCTCTGTGTTCTCTCTCTCTCTTCTCTGTTTCTCTCTCTCCCTCATTCCTCTGTTCCCCCCTCTCGTCTCTCATCTATTCTCTGTGTTCTCTCTCTCTCCGTCTTTCTCATGTGTCTCTGCTCTCTCTCTTTCTCTGTGTCTCTCTCACTCTCTTTCTCTGTGTCTCTCTCTCTCTCCTTTCTCTGTCTCTCTCTCTATCAATCTTTCTCTGTGTCTCTCTCACTCTCTTTCTTTCTCTGTGTCCTCTCGTGCTCACGTCATGTCTCTGAGTCTCTCTCTCTCTCTCTCTTGTCTCTATCTCAACTCTTTCTCTGTGTCACTCTCTCACTCTCTTTCTCTGTTTCTCTCTCTCGATCTCTTTCCTCTGTGTCTCTCTCTCTCCCGTCTTTCTCAGTGTTCCTCTCTCATCTCTTTCTTTCTCTGAGTCACTCTCTCTCTCTTATCCTCTCTCTCCTCTCATCGTTTCTCTCTCTCGTCTCTCTCTCTCTCGTCGCCTCTCCTCGTCCTTCATCCATCTCTCTTTCTCGTCTCTCTCATCAACTCATCTCCGTCTCTCGGGCAATCTCACAACTCTAACTTTCACGACATCGTCACCTCTTTCTCTCTCTCTCCTCTCTCTTTTCCTACTCTCTCACACACACCTGCTCATTCTCTCTCTCACAATCTCTCTTACACTACACACTCTCTCTCTCTCATCTCACGTCTTAAAGCTCGCCTCTTTCTCTCTCTCTCTCTCATCTGTCGAGCTCGGTCTCCACTCGACATCATCATCAGTCGTCTCACTCTCTCTCTCCTCTTTACTCTCTCTCTTTCTCTCTCTCTCTCAAACTTCTCTCTCTCTCCTCCATCCTTTCTCTCTTTCTCTCCTCGTCTTTCGCTCTCTCTCCTCTCACTCTCCTCTCTCTCTCACTCGTCATTTCTCTCTCCAGATCTTCTCTCTCTCTCTTCCTCCTCTCTCCTCTCAATCCATCTCTCCTCTCTCTCCTCTCTCTACTCCGTCTCCACTAGTCTTTCTCTTCTCTCTCTTCCTCTCTTCTCTCTCTCACATACTCAAACAATCTCTCTCTCAATATCTTCCCTCCTCTCTCTCTCTCGTCTCACTCTCTCTCACTCTCTCGTCCCCCCCCTCTCTCTCTCTCCTCACTCTTAGTTTGTTTCCTTCATATTTTCAGTTCATACCCATAGCATGTTTCTCACTCCCATTGTGATCCTTATGTCGCAGTTTTCACTCCCTTTCCTCCTTTTAAACTTTTCTTATAATTTTTTTTTATACATGTTACAATATTTACCCTGAAAATATCCATTGTTAAAAAGAGAGACATTGATTGCAAGTATATGTAATGTGTTTACAGGATAAAAGGTGCTCATAGTTATCGTCACGATGGTTAATATAGTATTCCACTCATAGCTTCTGAAAGCTCTGAATAGGGCTCCTGGCCACTTCTTGGTATCATGGTTACAAGATAGTAATATTCAATCTGTATCGCAGGACCCTGTAGCAAATTTAGCATTAGAATGTGTTGCCGATGCAGTGAACTGAACATTTATAACTTAGAGGAAAAGTCAAATCCAGAATCATTTTTTTTTTTTATTTTTTTTTTTTTCCACTATTTATGTAGGAAATGGCAAGCTTCACCTTCCCTTAAGCCATGAGAACAATTATATTACACTATCCTATAACTTTTGTTCCTGTTAGAAGTACCTAAGGGAAGAAGTGAATCCGAGTTTTCAGTTACTATGATATAATCCCTGTCATTGTGTAATCTTTCTGCAACATTGTTTACATGTTCTATTAATTTTATATTTATTATTCAACCTAGCTTGATTATATTTTTTAGTAAGTAAAATAAGTGCAGATATTAAGTGGCATCAGAGAATATCCTCCTAGTATTTTTTTACTTGCAAATTTCAGTTAAAGTAAGAAAAAATGAAATGCCTTTATTTACACTTTTGAAATTAAAATTCTCTCTCCTTCCTGTTATGGATAGGCTTCCTATATGGCGAGAACAAGGAATCATACAGTGACCTCAAACTCATTCCCTCATAATAAAAGATATTCACTGCATGAGATCTGAAACCAATGTTTAAGAAGCACACACAACTTAGGCATGTATAATGATAATCCCTCAGATCCAGGCAGTGCAGCCTTAGCAAAGGTCGCAGTGCTATTGACGAAAACAAGATACCGCTTTCTGTCGATAAGATTAGTGGAGGTGGTACTATAGCCATAAGAATAGGGAATAGGTGTGAAAAATCCAAGCATGTCTTGTTTTCTAAATCTGCCTAATCCTTTATCCAATCCCCCCCTCCCCCCCCCTTGTTTTTTCCCATTCGTTTCTTTTCTTTCTCCCTTTTCTTTTTTTTTTTCTTTTTAATTATATTAGGCACCTTCCTCATGCTCCCATATACCGTTCCTGTTAAATCTCCCCTTCATTCTCTCTCCCTCTCGAATGCCCTTATAATCATCTGGTAACTTCACTCTACTCTCGTATCATATCACTCACTAAAGGAAGCAGTCACAAAACACTTTTGTGTGGTTAAGATATGTACTTTACTGTTAATGTGCATCCAAAAACATAATCAGAACATAGCCAATGTGAGATGCAAGAGGGCATCCCCAGTGTTCTTACTGTTTGGGCAAATTTACTTTTTCCTTATTCCATCAAACAAGAGGAAGAAAAATGTTCCACATCATTAGCTTTCTTAAAGGCCTGCACCCAAATACAAACTGCACACACACACGACAGATTTGTGCACACCCATGATCACACAACGACACCGATACACACACGCACACACACATAAACACACACTCACACATCACATAACACACGAACGCAAACACACAGATACACGGGCACACCAAAACACAGCAGATACACACACGCACACAGATACACCACCCACTACATGATACACAACACGCACACAGATACACACACGCACTACAGTACACACACCACTACAGATAACACACACACACACTGATACAACACCACACAATACAGACACACTCACAGCAGAAACACACACCGCACAACAGATACACACAACGCACACAAGATACAACACACGCACACAGATACACCACAAAACCCTAAGGAAATAAGACTACTCACACAGATACAACCCACGCCCAACAGAATTCACACACGCACAACAGATACACACAGGCCAAGACACTTCGCACACAGATACACCCAGCGCACACCATATACACACACGCACACATATACAACACACGCACGACGAAATACACAACACTCACGACAGATACACAAAGATCACGCACAACAGATACACACACCGCACTACAGATAGCACACAATCACGCACACAGATACGCACACGCACACCGATACCCAGATACACACACAGATACACCGATACACACACACAGATACAACAGATCCACCCAAACAGATACACATAAACACACACACAGATACACAGAAACACACACACGATACACAAAACACACATCCAGAAACACATATACACACACACAGATACACAGATACACACACAACGAAACACAGATACACACATCACAGAAACACATATACACACAAAAATACCAGATACACAGATACACACACACATATACACAGAAACACACACACAGATACACAGATACACACAACACAGATACACAGAAACACACACACAGATACACAGATACACACACACAGATACACAGATACACACACACAGATACAACAGATACACACACAGATAACACACACACAGATACACCACCACACGACAGTACACCAGATAAAATACACACACACACAGCACAGATGCACACCACGCACACAGATTCAACACACACACAGATCAGAAAGATCACACACACCACACAGATGCAACACATAAGCACACACAAGGCGCACCGAATGCATCAGCAGAAGCACACACACACAGATGCACACACACCAGATGCACACACATACACACATGCAAACACACACACAGTATGCACCACACACACAGATGCACACACACATATGCACACATACACACAAGCACACACACAGATGCACACCCACTCCACAGATGCTAAAGAATGCACACACACGCACACAGATGCACACACAATACTCACACAGATGCACACCAGATACACACACGCCACACATGATGCACACACATGACAAATACAGAATTCGGGAAAAATATCGAGACTACGCACGACAGAAGTCACACCACATATGCACACATACATGCACCACACAGTGCACACGCACACAGAAGCACACACATACAGATGCACACACAGACACCCATGACTCAATCACACATGCCACATCAGATACACACACATTCATACACATACACTTGCACACACATACACATGCACACACATAACACATGCACACACATACACATGCCCACACATAACATGCACAACACAAACACATCCCACACATACACTTGCACAAAACACCCACATACACATGCACACACATACACCTTCACACACATAAACAGCACACACATAATCACATTCACCACACATAACATGCACACACATACCATTGCACGCACATACACTGCACACACATACACATGCAGCACATCACACACACGATACCCTTCACACCGCACACACACACAAACACATGCCCACACCACACACACACACACATACACATGCACACGCACACACCTCACATGCACACTCACATAACATACACATGTCACACAGCACACACATACACAGCCACGCACAACATACACATGCACACCACACACATCACACATGCACACGCACACACCTACACATGCACACCAGCACAACACAAACACATGCACTACGTCACGACACCTACACAAGCTCACACATTTACGACATACACAAGCTCCACACATGTGTACACATAACACATTCCGCACACAAGAACACAAGCCACATGCGCACACATGCCTATGCTCACACATGCACATACCAAGCGCCCACATGCACAAGCACATACACATTTCACACCATTTCACAGCAGCAACACAAGCGCAACACATGCACATGCACAGACACGATTTTCACAACAGCACATGCACATACACAACCGCACACATGCACAGCACATACACAAGGGCACACATCAACATGCTACATAACAATAAACATTGGCACAACATGCACATGCACATGCACATACACAAGCCACAACATGCATCATACACATACGACCACATGCACATACACAAACTCACACATGCACATGACACAAGCGCATACAAGCACATACACATGCGCACACATGCACATACACATGTCTCACACATGCTACATACACAGCGCACACATGGCAATACAACAAGCTCACACATGCACAACGCACATTCGCAAAAATACACATCCAGCATGCGCACACCTACACAAGCGCACAAACCTACAAAACACATGCGCACACATACACATATACTCACATGCACTTACACATACACATCGCACAAACCATACACATGCGCACACATACACATGCGCACGAGCGATACACATACACAGTGCACACAATAACACAAACACCAGCTCATCACATACACAACACAAGCACACACATACACATGCTGCACACATACACATGCGCCCAACATACACATACAAATGCTCACGCCGACATACACATGCGCACAACATAACACATACACATGCCGCCACGACATACACATATACACACAAATTGCACATACACATACAACAATACACACATACACAAACACATTGCGCACACATACACATACACATGCGCACATACATACACAAACACATGCGCACTACATGCACATGCGCCACACAAACACATGCCGACACACATACACATGCGCAACCCAAGCACATGCTCACACATACCCATGCTACAACATAGCGAACACAAGCCGCACAAACAAAATATACACATAACATGTGCAACACAAACACATATCACATGTCAACACATACACATAACACATGTGCACACATACACTTACAAACATGTGCACACATAACACATGACACATTAGCACACATACACATGTTCACACATACACAAACGACATGTGCACACGCACACATACACATGTGCACACAAACACATACACAAGTGCACACATACACAAGTGCACACATACACAATGATGCCACAACACATAACACAAGTGCACACATATCACATACAACATGTGCACACATACATAAAATTAAAAAAGAAGAAGCACTTCCCAGAATATATACATAATTATTCTACCATCCTTAATTGCACAAATATCAGCCGTTGGCAACCAGCGACATGGACATGTAGTAAGTGCACAAGTCTTGGTTTTAATACCAGTGCCTAATAAGCCTTGTTTGGGATGGGAAAGGTACAGAGTAACATACCTCTCAAGAACTGAAGAGACACAAAGGTAAGAGATGCATTTTACTGGATTGTTTTGTGATATGAGAGGCTGATGGTTAGAGGTTGAACCTATTGTAATTTTTAGTACTAATGACATTCTTGCAGAATGTTTGTAGAATAGATTAGGATTATCCAGTGATGAAACATGGATAAAATGTTCAAAGAGATAAAAAATAAAATCTGTTTTATTCCATAAAATTCTGTTCATTAGTTTTTTATTAATTTTATACTACTCTTTATTATATAACCCAATGATGAAGTAACCCCGTCAAAGTACGTCTGAGGATAATTTGTTCAAGAGGAAGAAAGACAAGATACTACTCTGAACTATATATGGTTCCCACCATCCTAAAGTCATCCAATTCCGTTTCTAAATAAATTAATAAATTATTTTCCTAAGCTATGGTTCAACCTTCTCCTTCATACACATGGCTCTTCTTTACATTAAATTTTTCTTGAATGAATTTAAAAAAGATATTGTACATTATTTTAATTATTAATTAAGTATTTTTAAATTGTACACTATTTTTTATAATACTACATAAAATTTGTATATGAATGTCTTTCATTTACATATGAAATAAAAATAAATTACGTCTGATGCATGATCTTATTTCTATGGTACATGAGTCACAGTTATAAACATAATTTCTATAATTCCAAGTCCAAGGAGCTGTGTTCAGCAACACTCCTTTCTGAACAAAAGAGCCTGTCTTAGATGTGCTAAGAAGGCAGTGTGAAAAAACGGTTGATAATCTTTTGTGTTGAATATAAAAAATATGTAAATCTAGAAAATTAGTTTTGATTTAGGGGTCTGACTGTCAGTAAATAAAGTCAGTAACAATCTCATATTTAGACTTTTCACAGCATAGAACTGACTTCATATTCCCAGTCAATATTAAATAAGGTCATAGAGATACAAGTGTAGAGATCCTGATAACTTATAACATGGAAATGTGGAAAGGGAGTTTATATCTAAAACTGCATAAATTTTGTTGATAAAAAATATAAATGTGTTTTAAATATATGCCCTTCATTTACTGAAATAGTATTGAAGGATGACAAAATTAAAAGTTTTTAACATTACTGATTGTACTTCATGTTGCCTGCTAGCAATGTTACTTGATATAGGAAAAGAAAATAAGGGTAAGTGATATTGTTTCAATACATTTGATAATATTACTGTTAAGATTTTTATTTTCTCTTTGCTTCTTCTCTTTTTTTCCTTTACCCTGTTTTATAATTTCTTGTTTCTTCCATGTTCTACTTGTCCTTACAAGTCTCAAAGTTGTCAGTTTTTTTTTTCTTCATCAATCTTTATTTTAGTTTCTATTTAAAAATTATATAATTTTTTATATTTTTTTCTCAGTTCTGATCAGTGTAAACTTTTCACTTCTAAATTAGTTATGTGGTGCCCAACATGTGTTATGGCATAGGGTTAGCCAGGGGAATGCCAAGGCTGGGGTGTGGAAAGCATTCTTAAACGTAGTATACCTCATGTCTTAAAGAATATTGTATTAAAAGTTTAGTAAAGAAAACTATAATGATTGCTGAATGCTCTCTTCTCTCATCTCTCTCTCATCCTCATCACTCTCTCTGTCTCTCCATCTTTCCCTCTCTCTCTACTCCATCTCACCCCTCTCTAACTCCTCTCAAGATCTCTCTCTCACTCTCATCCTTCTCTCTCAACTCCCTCTCTCTGATATCTGGGTTCATAGAGTGTAGGAATTTGAGGAGGGGTTACATGTTGGAGGCTGGAAGAGGGGGTTGATGAAGCATAAAGAGGTTTGAACCCGCATTAATTTGATGATATCTAATCCTTATCACCTTTTATATGTAAGGTCTCTGTGTTTTTTAATTTGATTTCTTTATCCTTTTTTTATTTCCTTTATCAAATTTTTTTTTTATTGTGTGGGCATTCTATTTGGTACATTGTGCAGTAATTTATATTCAAAGATTCTTTTCTTTTCTTCTCCTGCACAACTGGTATTGTAATTAATATTTTGTTTTAATGCATCTTTTCATGTTTTCTGAAGAGTGTGGAGTGGAGTGCAACTTTAGACGATGGCATGAGAGAGCACGTGTGAAGGATGGGTGCGACAAGACAGCCAGACAGACAGACAGACAGACAACAGAAGGACAGACAGACAGACTGTCTGTACCTGTCTGTTACATACAGTGTAACAGAACCCCAAGAAGATTGGGCCCCGACAGAGAGCGAGACAGAGAGCGAGACAGAGAGCGAGCCAGAGAGCAAGACAGAAGAGCGAGACAGAGAGGAGACTGTGAAGGAGTTTTGGGTCAGTGAGTGAGAGACCGAGGTATTTTTGAGATTTGCAAACTATTTTTTTTTTTTTCCTTCATATTACTGTCTAATTGTTTTCCTATATATAAAATGTTGTTTATAAAGCTGTGGGAACCATGTTTAAGACTTCTCTGTGAATAAATATTCACACTTGCCCTAAAGGTCATAACAAGTATAGGGGGTGGAATGACCGCGTCATATTGTGGTGCTCTTTGTAGACTCTTTTCAGGACTTACCAGTTTCTTCTCCAATGCTTTTGGACTTTGCCTTTTTTTTCTTCTTTTTAACCTTGTTTTATACTAATAACCTGTTTTATACTTCTCTTGTAGGTTAATTGATTCAACTCAAAATGAAAATCCTACCAAGAAAAAGAAAAGAAAGATGTAAGTGTCATTTTCATATCAGAGATAAAACTGAGCCTTGTCCTATTATCATATGTTCCAAGTTGGATATTTCTTTTTAAACTCACTGAGACTCAGCAAAAACAAGCAGACAAACAGTGTATGTTTCGTGTGTGTGTGTGTCTCCATTCTTAGGTGAACGCAGTGGGGTTGTCACTGAGCTGTTCTTTACAGCCATGTTTATATTATCGCATCACATATTTCATGGTATTCAGATTCTGATGCCATTTCACGTACGAGTGTTCAAGCCCCACTTTTAAAAAAAAATAGTTGATTAGCTAACCATGAAACTGGTTGGAAGCCAGGACACGATAAATTTCCATTAATATTCTATTTCCTCTATTTTGAGAACTTTTAAGATGTATTTTATATTTTAATAGAGAACAAAATTGCCGTTTAATTTTTCTTTAGGTTGGTGAATTCAAAATCCTTGATGAAGTGTAGCTATTTCCTTTTCATCAGAATGTCTGATATAAGAAATTTTCACAAAAAATGTGACAATGGCACACCAACATTATTTACTGCCCAATACAGAGATCATTGGTAATTCAGTCTCATAACTAGTAAACTTCCTTGTTACGACATCTTGCCATGAACAATTACAGACACATCAAAATATCATTGC
>NW_025918366.1:0-6910 GCF_019202785.1 Penaeus chinensis
GGGTAAGTAGAAAAGGGTAGGGAGGTAGAAAGACAGGTAGGTAGGGAGTAGATAATAGATAATAGGAAAAACCCGTAGGGAGGATAGGAGATTAGTAATTTGGTTTGAAAAAACCGGTAGGTTTGGGGAGGTAAAATAGATAGATAGGGAAATATATAGGTAGGTAGGGAAGTAAGTTTAAAAAATAGGTAAGGGAGAAAAACCCGGGGGTAGGTAGATAAGGAAAAGATAGATAGGGAAAACAGATAGGTAGGTAGAAAATAGATAGAAAAGATAGGTAGAAAGACAGGGAGGTAGGTAGATAGAAAGAAAAAGGGAAAAATTTGGAGGGAGAAAATAATAGGGAGGTAGGTAGATAGAAACCCATAGATAGGGAGGTAGGTAGATGATTTAATAAAAATTTGGTTTTGAAAGACAGTAGGGAGGTAGATAATTTGATAATAGGGAGGAAACAGGAGGAAAAGTAGGTAAAAGAAAGATCGATTTTTTTTTTTATTTTTTTTTTCTTTTTTGGGGTTTCCAAATATTAACCCCTTTTTTTTTAAATTTTCCCCAAGTTTTTTTATCCCAAAACATTTTCGCGAATTAAAGTCAGGGTTAAAAGGGTTTGGGAAAAACTGATTAGGGTTTAAAAAATTAAAAACTAATGATTAATCATCCCCAATCGGAAACCTTTTTTTTTTTAAAAAATTTTGATCCTCGATTGGGCGCCCCTTTTGATTTTTTGGGGCTGACGAAAAAATTGAAAAAGTATAAAAAAAAAAGTTTATTTATATTTCAATGACAGAAATATAAAAGGCCCGTTTTTTTCCCTTTAAAAAGATTTCGCATGGTTTTTGATTTTTTTTTTTTTTTGACATTGGGTATAATTGATTCAACATGATACTTACCTCAAACGAACGAATAGGGTTAAAATAATGGATGAAATAAACAAAGAAGGGTGAACAAAGGAAATTTATAGATAGGGAATAGATTTGACAGAAAGACAGATAGATAAAATAGATGATGATAGATTAAAAAAAAAGATAAAAGAGAGAGACAGAAAAAAAGAGAGAGAGAGAGAGAGAAGAGAGAGAGAGGGGGAGAGGAGAAAAAGGGGAGAAGAAAGAGGGGAGAAAGAGAAAGATAAAATAGAGATAAAAAGAAAATAGAAGATAAAAAAAAAGACAACAGAAAAAGGTTTTTAAAGTTTAATTTGATTCCTTTGTTACAATGGATTTCTTGGGGGTGACATAGTTTCCCCCTTTTCCAAATTTTTCCCCCCCTTTAAAACCCCCCCTGTGTGCAAGGACTAATAATAGGGAATTTATAATAAAAATAATAATAAAAATAACAATAGCAAAACCCAAAAACAACCCAAAGAAAACAAAAAAAAAAAACAAGGGGAAAGATAAATACAAAAACAAAAAACCCAAAAACACAAACCCAAAGACAACAACAACCCAAAACAATTTTCCCGAAACCCGCTTTAAGGCAAAAATTTTCTTGACAAAGTATAGGGGCAAAAGGGCGCTTTTTATTTTTCCTTTCCCTTTTTTTAATAAATTTTTTTTCTTGTTTTTCCCGGTTAATTTTTATTATCATTAATTATTGTTTTTGTTATTATCATTAGTATATTATCATTAATTATTGTTCTGTATTATCATTAATTTATTAATAATCAAATTTTTAATTTTTGTTAGTGGTTATTATCATTATTATCATTATCATTATTTATTTGTTTATTGTATTATCATTATTAATTATTGGTATTAATCATTATTATTATTTTTTATACTATATTACCATCATCATCATTTCATTTATCCATCATAATTATATAATTCATTATTATTATTATTATTAATTAATCATTATATATTGTTATATATTATTGTTATTATTTTTTTAAAATCAATATCATTATTTATGGACATTGTAATTGTTATATTATTATGATCGTTATTATTATTATTATTATTATATTATCATTATTTTTTGCTATTATTACGCATTATCATTTTTATTATTATTATTATTAATCATTTGTTCCTTTCTCTCTCCTCCCCTCTTTCCCACCCTTTCCTTCCCCCTTCCCTTTTCTCCCCCTCTCTTCCTTCCCCCCCCCCCTTTCTTTCTCTCATCTCTCTCCCTTCTCCCTCCTTCCCACCCCCTCCTCCTCCTTCTCCTCTCTCTCATCTCTCTCCTCCCTCCTCCTCAGTCATTCTCCTTCATCCTCTCTCTCTCCCTCCTCTCTCCCCCTCTCTCTCCTCTCTCCTCTCTCTCCCTCCTCTCCCATCTCTCCTCTACTCATCGCTTCGCTTCCTCCCTCTTCTCTCCCCCACTCTCTCCTCTCCTCTCTCCTTCCCGTCCACCTCTCTCTCTCCTTCCTCCTCCCTCTCTCCTCTCTTCCCCCTCCTCCCCTCTCCGCTCTTCCTTCTCCTCTCCGCCTCTCCTCTCTCTCCCCTCCCCCTCTCCTCTCCACTCCCTCTCTGCCTCTCTCTCTCCCTCCTCTCTCTCTCTCTCCTCTCTCTCTCCCCTCCTCTCCTCCTCTCCTCTCTCCCCTTTCTCTCTCTCTTCCTCTCTCTCTCCCCTCTCATCCCTCCACTCTTCTCTCTCTCTCTCCTTTCCCCTCCTTTCCCCCCCTCTCTTCCCTCTCTCTCCTCTTCCCCCCCCTCTCCTCTTTCCCCCTCTCTTCCCCCCATCTCCCCAAAACCTCTCCTCTCCTCCCTCTCCTCCCCCATCTCTTTTCTCCCCTCCCCTCTTCCTCTCTCCCCCCTCCCCCCTCTCTCTCCCTCTCTCCCCCTCTCAAAAATCCCCCTCTCTCTCCCCTCCCCCCCTTCCTCCTCTCTCTCTTTTCCCCCCCCCTCTCTCTCTCTCTTCCCCTCCCCCTCCCTCCCCCTCTCCTTTTCTCCTTTTCCCTTCCCCTCTCTCCTCTCCCTCCCCCTCCCTCTTCCCTCTCCTTTTCCCTTTTCCTCACCTTTTCCCCTCCCCCCTCTCATCTCTTCTCCCCTTTCCCTCCCCCTCTCCTCTCTCCCCCCCCTTTTTTCCCTCTCCCCCTCTCCCCTCCCCAACCTCCTCTCCTTTATCTTTTCCCCCCTCCTCCTCCCCCTTTTCCCCCCCCTTTTCCCCCTTTTTTTTCTCTCACCCCTTTTTCTCTCCTCTCTCTCCTTTTCTCTCCTCATTTTTCTCCCTCATCCCCTCCCTCCCTCCTTCTCCTTTTCCCCTCTCTCCTCCTCATCCCCCTTCCCCCCCCTCCCCTTCTCCCCCACTCCCTCCCCCTTTTTTCTTTTTCTGGCCCCCCTCCCCCTTCTCTCTCTCTCTCCTCTCTCCCCCTTCCCTCCTTCCCCTCTCCCCCCTCCCCTTGACAGAGTAAAGGGGAACAAGGGCCTTTATTTTCCCAATTTCCCTTTTTGTCAAAAAAAAACAGAATGCCCCTGAATCCATGCTTTGCGCTGTTTAATTAAAAGGCAACATGATCACGAATTTTTAAATTAAAATTGAATTCAAAAAAACTTTTGTGTATCGTGATTTTTTGCTTAGTGAACCGTTTTTTTTTTTTGGGTTTTTTTGGTTTTTGTTGTTTTTATTTTTTTTTTTTTTTTTTTTCTGTTCTTTTTTTTTTTCTTTTCCTTTAAATTTTTGGGGTTTTGTTTTTTTTTGTTTTTTTTTTTGTTTTTTTTTTCATTTCTTTTTTGTTTTTTGGTTTGTTTTTGTTTTTCCCTTTTTTTATTTTTCCTTTTTTTTTTTGTTTAAAAATTTAAATTTTATAATTATTTTTTTTTTTCCCCTTGTTTTAAACTTTTTTTTCCTTTTTTTTTTATTTTTTTCCCCCCTTTTTCCTCTTTTTTTTTTTTTTTTTTCCCTTTTTTTTTTAAAGGTTCTTTTTTTTTTTTGGTTTTTTCCTTTTTTTTCCCCCTTTGGGTTTAATTTTTTGTTTCTCTTTTTTAAAAGGGTTTTTTTTTTTTTTTTTTCAATTTTTTCCCCCCCTTTTTTTTTTCATTTTACCCCCTCTCTCTCCCCCCCTTTCCCTCTCTTTTTTTCTTTCTTTTCTTCTTTTTTTTTTTCCCTTTTTTATTTTTTTTTTTTGCTTTCTTTCCCATTTTCCCCTCTTTTTTTGTTTTTCACATTCACTACTTTCCCCTTCCCTTTCCCCTTTGTTCCGAAAAAAATATTAAATCAAAACAAAAAAACCCAGAAAAACGAAGTAAAACTGCTGTTTTTTAACTGAAAACGACTTACTTTTTTATTTTTCATAATGATTATAACAAAAAAGGAAAAATTGACATTACTCTAACCTTCTTTCGTACCCTATTTTACAAACATATACTACGGGCAACCTTTTTACAAATTACTATACTACTACTGCTATTACCTTTAAACTATTTAAATACTATTACTGCAATAACCTTTACTTTTAACTAGTAAAAACTCCCTTGCTACCTTTTACTATTACTATACAACTACGCTCCGGGTTACTATTACTATACTACTATTTAAAACCTTTAACTATTACTATTTACAAACTACGCAAACCGGGAAACAAATTACTAGTACTACTATTTGCACCGTTACATTACTATACAACTATTTCAAACGTTACTAATTACTAACTCCCCTTACCAAACTATTTACGCCCCGGGTTACTATTACTAGTACTACTACTGCACCGTTTACTATTATACTAGTACTACTACTGCGTAAACTGCGCAAACCGTTACAATTAACTAGTAACTACTACTGCTTAAAAACCGTACTATACTAGTACTACTACTGCTACCGTTACTATTACTAGTAACGAACTACTGCTACCGTTACTATTACTAGTACTACTACCTGCGACCTTTTACATTACTATTAACTATACCTGCTAATAATACCGTTACTATTACTAGTACTACTACTGATACCTGTTTTACTATTACTAGTACTACTAACGCTAACCCTGTTACTATTACTAGTACTACTTACTCGACCGTTACTATTCCTAGTACTAACTAACTGCTACCGTTAACAATTACTAGTACTAACTACACTGCGACCGTACTATTACTCTAGTCTACTACTGCTACCTTTTACTATACTAGTACTACTACTGCTTATCCGTATTATCTATTAAACTATACTAACTAATGCTACCGTTACTATTACTATACTAACTACTGCTACCGTAATATTACTAGTACTACTACTGCGACGTTACTATTACTAGTAAGCTTACTACTGCGGCGTTTACTTACTACTAATTCTACTACTAGCACTGTTTGTACTATACCACGATTGCACAGCTATTGCTAATCACTGGGCTATTATTTAATAAACCACTTTTTTTTTATAAAAAACAACTGTACCACTATTACTACTACGACAACGACTTACGCCACTCACTACTACTAAAGCTTCCCCTCTTTTTCCTTCCCCCTTCTTCTCTATTCCTCTTCTTCTTCCGTTTCTTTCCTTCTCCCTCTTCTTCATTCTTCATCCCTCTTCTGCTTTCTTCCTCTTCTTCTTCTTTCCTCTACTTCTCTTTCCCCTCTTCTCTTCTTCTCTTCTTTCTTCTGCCTCACCCCTGGCCTCCTCCTCTTTTTCCCCTTTCCTATCTCATTCTTCTCCGTTTCCCCCTCCTCCCTTTTTCCTTTTTCCCCCTTTCCCTCTTTTTCCTCCCTTCCCCCTTTCTTTCCCCCCCCACCTCCTCCTTTTTCCCCCCTTTCCATTTTTTGTTTCCCCCCTCCTTCCCCCCCCCCCCCCCCCCCCCCCCCCCCATTTTTTTCCCCTCCTCCCCCCCCTTCCCCCTCCCGTTTTTTTTTTTACCCCCCAACCTTTTTTTTAATTGAATTGCCCGTTCATTTAAACATTTAACTAAAAAAAAGTGTATTCCTATGAAAAATTCCCCTTTTTCATTTGCTCACAAAACTTCGTTCCTTGTGTCGAAAGATAATTTTTTGGATGTGATG
The DNA here is from genome assembly GCF_019202785.1 of Penaeus chinensis. Lineage (NCBI taxonomy): Eukaryota > Metazoa > Arthropoda > Malacostraca > Decapoda > Penaeidae > Penaeus > Penaeus chinensis. Next base: position 5,934 of record NW_025918366.1, read on the forward strand.
GGGTTTTTTTCCTTCCCCCCCCTTTTGGGCAAAAATTTTTTCTATATTTACCCTTATTTTAAATTTTCGTAATTTAAATCTTTTTTTTTCCCCTTTTCAAAAAATTTTAAAATTTCATGCAGTTATAAAAGGGTTTTCCCTTTTGGTTGTTTTTTTTCTCTCTCTCCCCTCTTCCCCCCCTCCCCCCCCCTCCTTCCCCCCCAACCCCCCCCTTTTTCCCTCTCTTCCCCCCTTTTTCCCCCTCTTTTCCCCTTTTCTCTCCCTTTTTCCCCTCTTCTTCTCCCCCCCCTTTCTCCTTTTTTTATTTTTTCCCCTTTTCTTTCCCCCTCTCTCAACTCTCCCCCTCTCTTATATAGTATTTTAAAATTATAATATAATATATAAATAAAATAAATATACTTTTTTTATATTTTAAATGTGTTGTGTGTGTGTGGGTGGTTTTGGTTTTGTTTTTGGTTTTTGTGTGGGGGGTGTGTGTGTGTGTGGTTTTTGTGTGGGTTTTTGGGGTGGGATTGGTGTGGGGTGTGGTTTTGTTGGTTTTTGGTGGTGTTTTTGTGTGTGGGGGGGTTTTGGGGTTTTGTTTGTTTTGGGTGTGTGTGTGTTGGGGGGGTTTTGGGTGTTTGGGTTTTGTTTTTTGGGGTGTATGGGTGGGGTGTTTTGTGTGGTTGGTGTTTTGGGGGTGGGGGGTTTCCCTTTTTATTATAAACCTATTTTTTTTTTTTTTTTTTTTTTTTTTTTAAAAATTTGCTCCTGAGTTCTGCTTATGTAAACCTTTCAGGAAATTCAGATACCGAAGGCGGGTTCTAGCCCTACGTGCTCAGATCCTTCGAGTATTTGTGGTCGACGCTCCATACCTTTTTACTACTGATCTGCTAACTACTATTACAGCTATTAACTTCTTCTATTTTACAGTTACTAAATACTCTTACTATTATTATTACTATACTATATACTACAATTAACTTCTACTATTACTA
>NW_025918367.1:0-7106 GCF_019202785.1 Penaeus chinensis
TGTTTTTGTTTGTTTGTTTGTTTGGATAATGTCGTTGTTGCAAGAAAGAAACATACAGAAATATAAACACATCCACTCTTCTTGAATGTATCTATTGATATGTATGTAAGGCAGAACAAGATAAACATTGAAACTGGAAAGCAAAAGGCATATTTGAAATCAAAATCAGCTACAGAAATCATGTCCTACAGCAATGAAAAAGTATGAAAAAAGGAATAGAAAAGCGGATACAGTATTCTCGCTTTTGGGTGACTATAATCTTGACTCTGCCTCCCTGTCTGTCTCCCACTGCCCCTTCCCCCCCTCCCCTCCACCTCCCCCTCCCCCTCCCCCTCCCCCTCCCCCTTCCCTCGTACAACCTCCTCCCCAATCTCCCATATGCACCCCCCCCCCCCCCCCCCCTTTATCTGCAGCCTTCTACCCTCTCCCTCTCTCTCCCTCCTCTTCCCTCAGTCTCCCCGTCCCCATCTATGTACCCTCTTAGTCCACACCCATCTGTATATCCGAACTTCACCTCATCTCTCTCCCTCCCCTTTATCCCGCCACCCCTTCTACCGCCCTCCCCCTCCCCCCCGCCCGTGGGTGTGAGAGCCGAGAAACCCGGAGCGGCGCCGAGAGCGGCCGTGAGCTGCTCCGGCGTGGGACTCGGGACGCATTTTCTTCTTCTTTATTGTTTTTAGCTTCGTCACTTTGGATCCGTTTGTTTGTTCTGTTTGCAAGCGGGAAAGTTGCTTGTTTTTTTAAGGAGGAGGACTGGTGACTTCTCTGCGCAAGTCAACCTTTTCTCTGGATCTTGCTTCAGCTGCCTGCTCCTGATGCCCTGTGTATGTATATACGTGTGTGTGTGTGTTTGTGGAACGATATTGATTCAACAATTAAAAGGTGTATTGGTTCTGATTGTAAAGATGTCTGGACCACACACACACACACACACACACCACACACACACACACACACACACACACCACGCACGCACCCCACGCCGCACGCACGCACGCACGCACCACCACACACACACACACACCACACACAACACACACACACACACACACACACACACACACAACACACACACACACACACACACACCTCGCGCGCGCGCACACACATATATGTATATATCCACACACACACAGAGTAATGTAATAATTGATTTAGCTTTATTCCATTTTTTACAGTGGATAATCTTGGTATGACAAACTGTTTGCTTTGTTTTCTAAGTTACCCCTGCGTGCAAGGAATGGCCGGGGTTACCATCCCCTGGGGGCGGGGGAGTGAGAGAGAGAGAGAGAAGAGAGAGAGGAGAGAGAAGAGAGAGAGAGAGAAGAAGAGAGAGAGAAGAGAGAGAGAGAGAGAGAGAGAGGGAGAGAGAGCAAAATATTTATGTCAATTATCACCAGAAGAAAATGATAAAGAGATTTTCCACTCTACAAACAAAGAATTAATGACCCTATGTCTTCAAAGGCGGGATCCCTTATTTTCCATTAATTAAGAGGTCTTCTCTCTGATGCTGTATAATTAAGGGCACGAGAGAGTGACTGAATGATAAAGGAAGGTATATCGAGCACTAGATAAAACAGATGAGTGGCAGGCGAACGAGGGAAACTAAAGGAAACGTTAATAAAACAGATAGGAAAATAGTGACCAAAAAAGCCAAAGATTTGAAAAAGACGTAAACAAGTCAAAACCTCCGAGGCGTGAACGTAAACAAGATGTAAAAAAGTAAAATATTTATAAACTCGAAGAGAAAATGAAAATGCAAAAGAACGCATAGATAAAGATAATGGGATGAAATGAGGAACAAGAAACGGGTCGATAAATGTGAAATAGCGAATCAGAAGATAATTGATATGACGAGGAGGAGGTGAAAAACGAGAAGCGAAGCGATGAGATGCAATAACAAACGAAACAATAAATGGCGAAAGAGAATGAATGAAAAGCACGGTCGAAAGGCTATTAATTAACGACAAAGATGTAATTTAGAAAGCAATTGAAGAGCATGACTTAGAAAAAATGACTTGATTATTGCCTTATGATTGCGACTTTTCTCGTATTTGGCAGATTGTTGTGGCATTTTTCTGATTAATTTATTTAATTATTTTTACATGAGGGATTGTTGTGAAGAGAACGATCGTTAAGAAGATAATAATGACGATTATTATGATAAGAACAGCACCCACACACACACTACCCCACACACACACACACACACACACACACACACTCACACACAAGAGAGAGAGAGAGGGGAAAAAGAGAAAAGAGAAGAGAGAGAGAGAGAGAGAGAGAGAGAGAGATAGATAATAAAAGATAGAGAGAGAGAGAGAGAGAGAGAGAGAGAGAGAGAGAGAGAGATAGAGAGAGAGAGGAGAGAGAGAGAGAGAGAGAGCGAGAGAGATGCACATCATACCAGGGAGGGAAAGGACGTGCACTCCGTCAAGGATAAATGGCGCACCAATCTTCGGGGAACAATCGCCGTAAAAAAAAAACAAAAAAAAAAAAAAAAAAAAAAAAAAAAAAAATATACAAATGGCAGAGACTTCATTGCTGGGGGGGGGGGGGGTTTAAAGCGTCTCCCTTTTCCCTCCTCTCTCTTTCCCCTCTCATCTCTCTCTCTCGTCCCCTCTCTCACTCTCTCTCCTCTCTCTCGCCTCCTCTCTCTCTTCTCTCTCTCTCTCTCTCCTCTCTCCCCCTCTCCCCTCCCTCTCTCTCCCCTCTCCCCCCCACCTCTCTCTCCTCTCACCCCCACCCTCTCTCTCTCTCCCCCTCCCCCGCTCTCTCTCTCTTCTCTCTCCTCATCTCTCTCTTCTCTCTCTCTCTCTCCTCTCTCTCTTCCCCTCCTCCCCCTCCCCCTCTCTCCTCACTTCCCTCCCTCCCCCCTTCTTTTCCCTTTTTAATTCCTTCTCCCTCTCTCTCTTCTCTTCCTCTTCCTCCATATCCTTGCCTCTCCCTTCCCCGCTGCTTCGTTAATCCACTCTTCCTCTTCTCCCTCTTTTCTCCCCCTCTTCCCCTTCTTCTTCTTTTTGTCTCTTCTTCCGCCCTTTTTCATTCGTCTTACCCTGCTTTCTCCTCTCTCTTACTGCCCCTCGGCCGCCTCTCCTCCTCCCACTCCGCCACTTCTCTCTTCTTCTCCTCTCCTCATCCCCTTCCTCCTTCTCTCTCTCTCCTCACCCCTTTCCTCCCCTCCCTTCTTCCTCTCCTCATCCCCTTCTTTTTCCCCCTCTGCCTTTTGTCCTTCTCCCTCTCCTTCTTTCTTCCTTTCCCCATAGCTTTTTCTCTTTTCCCGTGTTTCGTAATTTTTTTTTTTTTTTTTTTTTTTGTTTTTTGATCCTGTTTTTTTGTCTTTCTGTTTTTTTTTCTGTTAATTTTTTTCTCTTATTTTCTCTTTTCTGTCTCTCATCCTCTTTCCTGTTTTTCCTCTCTCCTCTTTGTTTTTTCTCCTTATTCTTTTTCCTTTTCCCCCTGCCCCTGCTAATATCCTGCCCCCCCCCCCTCTTCCTCCCCCCAAGCGATTTCCTTGCCAGCTGCGACGCCATCCACCTGTGGTGTGTAGGTGGATAAACTGTCCTGAATTAAGTGGATTCATTTGCATATACCTGTATAACATATCACACACACATGTATCTGTATAACTGTATATACATATTGGTCTGTCTGTCATTTTTTTCTGGCTTTTTGTGTCTCCGTCTCAGTGGTATAAGGAAATTAGACCATAAATAATGCACTGTGATTTGATATAGTATAGTGCAGCAAGTGGTCTCATGATGCTAAGTTAAGTTTGAAATTTCATTGACTTGTTGTTTGTTGATTGTTTGTTGTTTGTTGTCTTGTTTGTTTATCTTGTCTAGAGTTAATTTACCCCTTTGTTTGTTCAGCTGTCTGTGCTTCTGGTATGTTCGATTTTACAGCTATTTATGAACGCAGGTGGGATTTTTTTTTAGTTTGCATTAATTTGTTCTTGTACGTGTTTGGAAGTGGATGTGTGTGCGTGCACTTGAGTGAACATGCAACATGTATGTGTGTACTTTTGCGTCCTTGGAACTGCCATGTGATTACAAATGAGTGTTTTGTGCACATTGCATCTTCAAGACACGTCAGTACACCCTTGACACACTTACATGGACTGGACCCTCGCATTGACATAACCTGATATTCTTGTCTTGACACCTTCCCACACTGGACGAATGAAAGAAGAGACAAGGAGAAGAAGGAGGAGGAGGAGGAGGAGGAGGAGGAGGAGGAGGAGGAGGAGGAGAAGAAGAACAAGAACAAGAACAAGAACTACAACAAGAACAAGAACAAGAAGACAAAAAGACAGAAGAAAGAAGAAAAGGAAGAAGAAAAAGAGGAAGAAAAAAAAAGAAAAAAAAAAGAAAAAAAAAAGAAAAAAATAAAAAGAAAAGAAAAAAAATAAAGGAAAAATGAGAAGACGGAAAAGAAGAAAAACAGACATAAGAATGAAATAGGAGGGGAAGAACAAGAACAACAAGAACAAGAAGACAAAAAAACAGAAGAAAGAAGAAAAGGAAGAAGAAAAAGAGGAAGAAAAAAGAAGAAAAAAAAATATAAAAGAAAAAGAAAGAAAAACAAATAAGAAGGAAAGAAAAATAATTAAAGGAAAAAAGAGAAGAAGGAAAATAAGAAGAAAAACAGACATAAGAATAGAAGAGGAGGGGAAGAACAGAAGAAGGAAAGGAATAAATAATAAGAAAAACAGTAAAGGCTTGAAGAGAATGTGAGGCTGAAGGCATGGGAATCCATGGTCAATACGAAGCTTTGGTGGACGAGCGACAGAAAGCGAAAGGAGGAGGAGGGAGAAGGCAGAATGATATAGTAATGAAAATGAAAAGAAAGGTGAAAACGCCTTCAATATCATTGTAAAACGAAAGGCATTATTAAAAGAATCTATATATATTTTTTCTTTCGATCTTATTTGTCTGCTTATGGTTCCTCATATGTGTATTTTTGTGTATTTTTTATTCTTATTTATCTTTTCGCATCATCTTGTTTCAATCGTCCCCATGATTTCTTATCTCTTTTTCAATTCACTTTTCCTCTTTTTTCATCCTTATAATTTCTTATTCTCCTTCTCCTTCTTCCTTCGTCGTCCCCTTTCATTTTCTTCGCGTCGCTCTTTTTTAGTCCATCTCCCCCCTCCTCCTCCCTCTCCTTCCTTTTCCTTCGCCTTCCTCTTCCTTCTCTATCATCTCCTCCTTAATTCTCCCCCTTCTTCTCCCTCTCCCACCCTCCACCTCCTTCTTCTCCCTATCTTCCTCCCTCTCCCACCCTTCACCTCCTTCTTCTGCCTCTCTTCCTCCCTCCTTCCCCTCCTCCCCTCCTCCCCCATCTTTCTCTCCATCCGCGCCGTGAGGAGGAATTGAACGCTGAGAAAGAGCTGCGTTCGTCTCACGCTTTCCAGAGGAAGATTTCAATTGCTGGGAAGGAAATAGAAACGGGTGGACACAGGCAGGCAGACAGGCTCACAGACACACAGACAGACTGAACTGATTGTGCGCATTTAAGAAAAAAATGATGATAATAGTTGTCCGTCAAGTACCAGGGCGCCAAGACCACACTAACTCAGTATGATAATCAGCGTCGAGTTAAGTGAGTGACAGTTGACGTGAATATCTGAATTTCTGTTTTTTTTTTTTTCTCTCTCTCTCTCCCATTAATTTTCCATTGTTGTTCCCTCAGACTAACGAACACAATGCAAAGACAATGACCAAGCAAAGAAGACAAAGGACAAACAAACAAACAACAAGAACAACCTTCGAGGCCACGGAAATTTCTCTCGGTCAAGGATATATAGACATGCTTTGTCCGAATCTCTCGCCAGCGACTTCAACTATCAAATAAGCCTCGTTGGTACTTAAGATTCTCTCAAAGATATCTCGTACCATTAAGACATTTCTTCCAGAATAATCATAGGATAATGTAGCATAATTTTAGTCATATTATAACTCAAAATGACGTATTAAATGAATATTCGGCAACGCATGGGCTGGCAGAGGAGGGCCTTTGCCACGAGGGAGAAATCTGTCCGTCAGTAATTACCTATGATGGATTTTATCACTCGGGGCATGCGGGCACGGGCGGGGCGCTCTCACAGGCTCACTGCCATAGTGATAAGCGGCAAGCAGCAGGCGATGGGGGGGGGGGGGGGGGGGGGGGGTTTAAGAGGCAAGTACATAGGCTAGCAGACAAAACAGGCAAGATTAGAAGCAAAATATATTCACAAGATCAAGCAGACTAGTAGACGTACAAGCACATGCGAGGCGACAGAGCAGCATGCTAGCAGAAAGCGAGGCAGTAGTCCTATCAGCCGGGCCAGAAGCGACAAACAGTCAAGCTAGCAACAATCTGAGACGTCGGTGAAGTTGGCATCAAGTGGGTCAGGGCGGTCAATCTTGCAGACAGGAAGGAGGCGGAAGAAGAGGAGAGAAAAAACCCGATTGACAGGGGAAACGGTTCCTTACCAACAGAGGAAAAAGCCTGTAGATAACATAGCAGGCAGACAGGAGGACAAAGAAACAGTTAACAGTAGAAAAACGCCATAGATAATGACCGTTTTACCTAAAGAGAAAGAGAGAGCAATTAGGCCCACGCCATTCCCACATTCCCACCCGCGTGACTCGCACCTCACGCTTTCTTTTGCCCCCACCCCCTCCTCCTTCATCCTCCTCCTTTTCCTCCTCCTCCTCGTCTCTTTCCCTATCTCTCCTCTCTCTCTCAGTCTCTTCATCTTGTTCTTTCTCTCTCTCCCTTTCTTCTCTCTTTCTCCTCGTCCCCCCACCCTCCTCTCCATATTCCTTCCTTATCCCTGTCCTCCCCCCCTCACTTTCCCTTTCTAACCCCTACACCCCGCCCCTGGACCAATTAGTAATCTTAAGGGCATAAACGTCCTTGGCATCAAGGGAGAGCTGATCTCACCTGGACAGGGAAAGTTAGCGGAGGGAGAGAAAAAAAAAAAAAAAAAAAAAAAATACATATATATAATATAGAGAGAGGAGAGAGAGAGATAGATAGATAGATAGATAAATAGATAGATAAGATAGATAGATAGATAGATAGATAGATAGATAGATAGATAGATAGATAGATAA
>NW_025918368.1:0-7313 GCF_019202785.1 Penaeus chinensis
TGGGTATGTATGTTATACTATATATTAAATATATCACTATATATATATATAACTATATATATATATATATAATGTATAACATACATACATACCACACACACACACACACACACACACACACACACACACACACACAACACACACATATATATAAGATATATAATATATATAGATATAAATTATATATTATATATATATATAATGCACATATATATGTGTATATGTAATAAATAATATATATATATACAACTATATATATATATAAAAAATTTATCTCTATATATATATATAAAAATAAAATATATATATATTTTATAATATACATACACTATATATATCCACTGTATATATAAAATATAGAAATATAATATATATATATATATAAATATAATATAAAATAAAATATATATATATATATATCATATATATACTATCTGTGTACATGTATATAATAAATACAGATTGATAACCTAATATAGTAATGTGATGTATGTATATATATATATATTATATTATACTGTATACACACAACTGTTTATACAGTATTATATTTGTGTATATATTTATATACATATATATATATATTTAATATATATATAAAAAAAATATATATATGTATACAATATACACATATCTGTGGATATATGTATATTATATTTTTTGATTGATAATATATAGATAGATACCACACTAAGTAGGTGTGTATGTATATGTATATAAAAATATATATATATAAATATATATATAAATAAATAATAATATATAATAATATATATGTATACACACACTGTATATACATGTAATGTATATATGTGTGTGTGCATATAAAAATATATATATATATATATATATATATATATATCTATATCTAATATATAAGTATACATATACACATATCTGTGTATCATGGTATATAATGTTTTAGAGGAGAGTATAAATATTAGATAGAATAAGCTACAGCACAACACATAATACATATCTCTGTGTGTATACCATATATATAGATAGATAGAAATATAGATAGATAATAGACAGATAGATAGAAAACACACACAAATATAACACATTTATATCTGTGTGTGTGTGTACACACACACACAGACAACACACACACACACACACACACAAACACACAGACAACACACACACACACACACACACACAACACACACACACACACGACACACACAGATACAAATAAGTAATAGATATAACACATGCACACAATAAAAATGTATTACAGTCAATGCTATTTTCCGTCTAGATGGCAAAAGAAAAAATCTTGGCCAACTCTGACTGAAGTAAACTGTGCCTCACACAGCATTCACGCGGCGCCCGAGTGAACCTGACGGCGCTTCCGTGCCGCCCAACAGGGAGGGAGGAGACGCTCGACAGGCCTGCCGACGGTGCACAAGTCACCGCTATCGGACGACTACTTCCGCCATGGAGACCTGGGCCCACATACTCAACTTTAATATTAACCTCATCCCGGCCAGTGACTTTGTAGAGGTCAATGACGTTTTACGAAAGTTTTATCGCTCATTCATATCCTGTCAAATGTCATATCTAATTCATAGCCATGGAAATGTGATTAATACATTCGCTGTTCTTGTCCTGTAAAACGATCTAATTTCTTTCAGAAAAACAAAAAAAACTTCAGGTAACCAACAAGGATGAAGAACGCACAGCGCTCATACCGGGCCCTGACCTACCATCAATACCAAACGCCTGGAGCGCCATCGACTTCATCCTGGCCTATCGATTTCTTCTACAAGCCCCTCAGATGGCCACACCAGGTCGAGACCCGCTGCAGAAGCTTGTTCCGCCCGCTCTCGCTGCAGGTGTGGTGGCTGGTCGGTCCAGCCTATCGTCCCTTGTCTGTGGGCGGTGAGACTGGTGAGGATAATGGAGGGTCACTATCTGTTGAGAAGACCGGCCAAGCAAAAGAAAAAACTGCAAATGATTATTGTAGCAAAGAAGGTGTTAAATTTTGGGTTGGCAGTAGTACAGCAGGAGCGTTATAATTGCAAATATAGTAGTAATTGGCAATACTACTATAGCCATGAAATGCTAGTAGCAGTGAACAAAAATCACAAGAAACCTACAACTACTGATACAAAATATGTCTCAATGCCCAGAATAATTAATATAGTGATATTTACATGATTATACTCAATCTCGTTTTCAATCCGATGTGTTGTGTGCAAAAGAAATTTCAGTGACAACAAGCCACACATTCCAGGAGCTTTTCAAGATCCACTTAGGACAAAGGGCCTTGGCCAGCGCTTCACCAGACCCTGCCGGAACGTAATGGTCTCGGGGGGGGCTCGTCTTCGCCTTGGTTAAATACTCGATACCGATGCAACCTGACGGCGGGTCCCTCACACGCCAGTACGCCCGTCCAGTGCCAGAACCCCTTCGGGAATTGTGCGAGGTGAGCCGATGGTAGGGATACAGTTTGTTTGGTTTGAGAGGAAAAGAAGTAAATGAAAGGAAAGAAAGATAGAATGCCATACTCTTTATGTTAGACATAGGAAGTAGCGTAATTTGGAATTGTATTCTTACTTATTTTATAGCTGAAGATAATAGACTTCTTCAATTGTATTTTTTATAAAGTCTGTTGACTTTTTTAATAGCATATATATTCTTGGAGCTTTCATTTTTTTGTAAGTGGGGGGTAATATCGCATCGCCTCATATCCTCAACGGAATCAGCATGCCCCTTATGAGAAGATTTGAAGCGTCCCCTGTTGCTTCTGACTATGAACTAATATAGCGTCCTTGGAGCTGCTGCACATTGTTCGTTTCAATAAAGGGAGTGTTCCTCAGACAAGGCGCTGCAGATTGGCAGTGAACAAAAGTACAGCTGGAGTTCAACCTTTTTTACTGCCATAAAATTAATTAAACAGACGCTTTTGATATGTTATATTCATGATGGCAAAACCAACCATGAAGAACTATTGCGTAATGAAATGTATCCCGGGAACGGCAGTCATAAACGAATATATGCTTTACCGTATTTGTAAAAATTATAACCTAAGTTTCATTACGCACTCTGTTTGGGTTTCAACCACGAGCTTCGCCGCCATGCAAATCGCCGACTTGGACTACATAGCGCAAGAATGCACTGAGCTTCGGATCGCAGCCAAGTTGTACGTCGGGAAGGATAACTTCTATTTACCTCCTGCAGATTTCCCGATTCCGCACGACGCCCCGTACAAACCCAAGTTCCAAGTATATATTTGCTTTTGCTGAGGTGAAGCAGCAGTCTCTCGCGTGAGCGAGGGGTTTAATATCCGCCGAGGGTGAGACTAAAGATGCACAGAGCAGAGTTCGAATAAGGATATTAACATCAGTGACCATTATAGAATTATAGCTTATTTAGATATTGGTATTGCTACGACTTTCCCATAATCCCAAATACAATGTATAAAGTTGGTTAGTAACATAATTATTTTTCTACTCATATGTTTATATGAATGACATAGACACTGTAGGAGAAATTACTTTACGTGTTTTTTTTTTGTTTTTTTTTACACATAGAGATTGAAATTCCCATACCGACAACAACCCAAACTATAATGCTGAGATGGTTTTCTAACCTCTGGTCCGCACTTCCAGCAAGGAACTGTACGTCAAATGGCGTAACAGACCTGGTCGAAGAGGCGCGGAAGAGGAGCCCTGAAGAAGCACCGAGCAAAAAGAGAGGAAATGAACCAGAGAAGAGACGAAAGGCCGACGAGGAGCGCTCACAGTCATACGCACCTGCAAGACCCTTCCCTGAATCCTGGCCTGTGGTTGGGCGCAGCCACGCTCCCCGCCGCCTTCGAACGGGCGAGCGCGGGCGGTCTGAACTGAGAACGTTTGAGACTGGCTCCCTTCTCACTGACTACTTGTATTATTGTTCATTTTCTGTGGAATTGTTATTAGTATTGTAGCTCTTATCATAATGATCAACATTAACATCATAACTATCATTGTTCATTGACATTGTACCATTGCATTACAACAGCAATGAAATAATGATTAAATTGATTATACTAATGATTATAATTTAATGAATACAGTATAAGAATGAATATAAATAGATTAATCAAATAATTAAATTACGTTTAAATGTAAGTAGAAATATAGGTTAGAATTATAATGCTCAAAAAAAAAAAATAATAATAAGAAGGATTAAAACAACAACTATAACAATAATGATAAAAGATAATATATAAATTAAGTAATAATACTGATAATAAGTAATGGTAATAATGAGGGATGATAAGAAAAAGGTAAAGACATAGCAATTAATAATAATTATTATTACTACACATCATAATGAAATTAATAATTATAGTAATGAAATAATAATATAATAAAAATGATAATCATAATAGTAATATAAACAGAGGTGATGATTAAGAAGTAATGATAATTATGATAATGATAATGATAATTTATTGATAATGATGACCGGACGATGACGATAATAATGATTATACATGACAATGATTGAGGAAAATAGATATAGCAAATATAAAAATGATAATGATAATATCTGATAATGACGAAGACAATAAATGAAATGATGAAATAATTATCAGCAAAGATTATGAAGATTAACAAAGAATAATAATAATTTATACTATTATAATTGAAATAATAGTGGATCATCAAACTGAAATAAAAGTATTATGATAATTTAATATTATAGTTATTACAATATTAATAATGATGATAAATAATAAATGTAATAGTAATAGTAGTAATGAAATAAATATTATAGATAATGATGAGAAAGATTATGATTAACGGTAATGACAAACGATGATGATTATAATACTAATAATAACAATAGTGATAACAATAGTATAATAAGATAACAATAATAATAATATTAACAATGAAGTAGAATAGTAATAAAAGAGAGAAACAATTATTATTGTTATTAGTAATTATAATTATTATTATTATTATTATAATAATCAGTGTTAATATCATGAATAGAAAAAAATAATATTAATCAGAAGATGAAAACCAAATATCATCCTAATGATAATAATGATAGTGATAATAAAATATGAATAACAATAATAGTAATAATGATAATAATAACAACAACAACAACAATAGGCAAAAATAAACTCAATAACAAAGTGTTGAAAGGGATGGGTAACAATAATAATATTTCCCCCCCCCCCTTTGTTCCCAGCATTAATTATTTTTAATCATCTTATTTCAACTATAATCCTAATATCATTACAATAAGCACAATAATTGCGGTGTAATAAAATGAGACGGTTCTAGATTACTATTTTAATATTGCTACCCTTTTTTATAGCAACGTATAATATGGGAATATTTATTTTTTTTTTTTTTACATTCCTATAACTTCCTTTACTTTACGTTTCTGATTAACTATTTGTTATTTTTTTTATTTCGTGTTGGACAAGCATTTATATTAACAGTATGAAATAGATGGTCTCTTAGGATATTCAAGGATGATAACCTAGTAGGGAGGAATACCAGTCATACAGAAAAGAACTCAACAGTGCAAAAGCTATTATGCATCTACATATTATATGATATATGATATTAAACTATATAAATGTATAAATATATATAAATTATTTTTTTTTTTTTTTATATACTCAACCGTAGGAAGGATAAATTTGTAAAAGTAACTCAGAATCCAGATCACGGGACTTGAAAAGACAGAGGCTAAAAACTGAGACGATTGAGGTAAAAGTTGATTGACCTGAATTCTCTGTTCAGCATCCTTTAGAATTATTGCTCACTTACGTAACTGAAACTTAACTATGTTCTCTCAAACTCTGCTTAACTCACAGTTTTTTCTTCACTATCTCCTTTCTCGAGACTTTCTCTCCATGTAAGCCTCTCAATAGCAGTCGATCTGTCTGTCTGTCTTACTCTCTCTCTCTCTCTCTCTCTCTCTCTCTCTCTCCTACTCTCTCTCTCTCTCTCTCTCTCTCCTCTCACTCACTTCTCCTCCTCTCATTCTCACCACGTCCCTCCCCCCCTCTCTCTCTTTCTCTCTCTCTTCTCTCTCTCTCTCTCTTATCTCTCTCTCTTTCACTCTCTTCTCTCCTCTCTCTCCTCCTCTTCTCTCTCTCTACTCTCTCCTCCTCTCGTCTCCTCTCTCTCTCGTTCTCTCTCTCTCTCTTCTTCCATTCCATTCAGCCCTTTTTGTATAAGCGTTAATTTCCTCTTTATAGCCCAACTGATTACCCAGATTCTTCTGCCTCGTAAATTTTCTGCGATTTAGCCCGTGTGTTACTCCACCGTTCCGTGCTTCCGTATTGTCTCTGTGAATATGTTATTCGATGAACTTGCGTGAACGGACACATCGAGGCCCGAGGACGTTCGTTTCCCGAAGCCGATCATCCCACAGAATTTTCCTTTACCTCCCATCACAAGTATATGTAAATGTATATACAAATTAAAACATAAAACCAAATAAAACATATATATATATAAATATATATATATATAAAATTTAGTAATATATACATATATATATTCATACATACATAATATTTACAAATATACATATATATATATAAATAATAATATATATATATTTATATATATATAATTATGTATACATACATGTATCATATAAATATATATATAAATATATTATATAAATATATATATGTGTGTTGTGTGTGTTGTTGGGGGGGTGGTGTATATATAATACATAAATATAGATATATATATATATATATATATAAGTTTGGTGTGTGTGTGTTGTATATATATATAAATATATATTTAAATATATGCATACATATATACATATATGCATATATAAATATGTATAAAAATACACATATATATATATGTGTGTGTGTGTGTGTGAGTTAAACACACATCACGCACACAAACACACACACAACACACACACACACACACACACGCACACACACACACACACACACACCCACACACACATAAATATATATATATATATAAGATATATATATAGATATAATATATATACATATAAATATAATATAAATATATAATATATATTTACACACACGACACACACAACACACACAACAAACATTGATATTTTTACACATGTAAATAAATATACTCACATATATATGTGTGTGTGTTGTGTATATATATATATATAAAAATATATATTAAATGTAGTGTTTTGTTAATATATATACATATATATTTATATAATTATGTATGTATTACATAACATACATTGATAATTTACACACATATATATACACACATATATATGTGTGTGTGTTGTATATATATATATATATATAAATAAAATAA
>NW_025918369.1:0-7521 GCF_019202785.1 Penaeus chinensis
TTCCCGGCCGGGTCTTGATTACTGGTCCTGGTGATTGGTCCAGGTGTCACGTTCTGGTGCCTAGTCCTGATGGCAATAATCATAATAATGGCACTGATAACAAAAGACGCTAATAAACCAATCAAAGACAAAAGCCGTATCTTGATGGAAGACTGCTTGGTGCCTTTCCTGCCGAAGACGCCCCAGGGTCGGAGCGAAGGTCTTATACTCAGCAGACAGCTCTTGCTCGTGTGTATCTGCTCGTTTGGCTGACTAAATGACTGACTTGCTGGCTAACTGAGTGGATGAATGACTGAGTGGATGACTGGGTGGATGACTGGATAACCGACTCACTGAATGAGAATTGGACTGGCTTTGGTGTGGCTGGTGTTTTTTTTTTGTTTTTCTCTTGATTTCTTTCTTTACTCTTATCCCTTTTCATTGAACAGGGCCAGTATCCATCACTATCATCATCCTTTATAATGTTTTAAGCCTGCCCTTAAATATCCCTTTTGCCTCCCTTCAAAGGCCCCCTCAGGTGCCTCCTCCTGGCCTCCCCTCGCCGGCGCTGGTGGCCCCCTGACCCAGCTGGCGAGTGGCCGTTGCTCCCACAGCTGGTGCCAGTGTACACTCGCTCCCCTCCCCTCTCCCGTATCACTCATCCCCCTCTCCCCTCTCCCGCGTCACCCCCCCCGCCCTACCCCCACCTCAACATCTCCCCTCTTTCTCCCCTCCCTCCTCCTCTCCCCGCTCCCGTGTCGGTCTCCCTCGCTTCACCCCCCCCCCCCCCCGTCTCCTTCCTCTTCTTAAAATTTCGATTTCTTTAACGCTTCTTAATATGGCTCTGGTTTATTTATGTATTTTTGTGATCGTTTTGTTAGCTTATTTGGTTTAGCTCTCTGTTTTACTTTGCTTATTTGTATGTCTGTCTGATTGTTTGTCTGTCTGACTGTCTGTCTCTGTCTCTCTGTCTCTCTGTCTCTCTGTCTCTCTGTCTCTCTGTTTCTCTACCTCTCTCTCTCTGTCTGTCTGTCTGTCTTTCTGTCTGTCTGTCTGTCTGTCTGTCTATATGTCTGTCTGTCTGTCTGTCTGTCTGCCTCTCTCTCTCTCTCTCTCTCTCTCTCTCTCTCTCTCTCTCTCTCTCTCTCTCTCTCTCTCTCTCTCTCTCTCTCTCTCTCTCTCCTCAACCGTGTGAGTGTGTGTGTATGTGTGTGTGTGTGTGTGTGTGTGTGTGTGTGTGTGTGTGTGTGTGTGTGTGTGTGTGCGTGTGTGTGTGTGTGTGTCTGTGTATGTATGTATGTACGTATGTATGGTCTCTAGCTGTCTCTTTACCTCTACCCATATGTCTTTCCATCTCTATTCATCTATCTACATATAAATCTTACTACGTATATACATGTTTATCTGTCTATTTGCCCATCTACCTAACAGTCTATATCTTTATCACCTCGGCCAATTCGGTTTATTTCCGGAACCACAAATCTCTACGGGACGAGTACTCAGACGCATATAGAAACGTAAAGAACATAGAAGCAACTAGAAATTAAATTGATAATATGCAATATTGCCGATATACCCTGCGCGGTATTCTTCACTATTTTTGTTAGATTTCTTGATATATATGTTAGCAACAATTATCAAATAAATAAGTAAACGAACTGCAAGAAAAAAGAAAAAGAAAAAAAAAACACGTTGCTTTACGTGTTGCACCTGAGGAATCGTTGCCAAATTTACTCTCCTATATAATATATTTATTGGTGTACCGGTATGAAGGAAACCGAATCGATCTGGAATGGCTTCGGACGTTGCAGGAACACTAAAAAGAAAAGAGAAAAAAAAAAAGTTTTCACGCCCAACTTTTTTTTTTATTCTATGATTTTCCCTGAAGTTGGTGCCGTCCTCACTAAACGCCTCTCCTCCTGCCTGAAATAACTCCGGCAACTCACCCGTTATCAGACACGTGCCAGATGTCATCTCATACGCACACACACACACACACACACACACACACACACACACACACACACACACACACACACACACACACACACACACACACACACACACACACACATACACACACACACACACACACACACACACACACACACACACACACACACACACACACACACACACACACACACACACACACACACACACACACACAGACGATGTTCATTGCAATAAAGACCGGTAACGATAATTATAGCAAACAAATTGATTATTGACAAAGAAAACGACAGATAAATGGACTAAAACCTTAAGAACCGATTCTCATTGTCCCAAATCAATTACCAGTGAAATCCATGCAAGGGAATCACACCCGATGTCAGGATTATGAATGCACACACAATCAGAACGCGTGTGCTATTTGCGTACACAAAGGCCCGAGTGCCTACGTGTACATTCATTCAGCAGATGCCACCTTGCGCGCCACGGTCACTTGCCATGTACGGCCGCCGGCGCATTTGCATGACTGGTTTCATGCACTTGCTGCGCATTGTTTGGGCCATGCATCGCCATGTCCTATCGTGGGGCCATTTATCTCTCTTTGCAGTAAACACTTTTTGAAGTTTGATTTTCGGAAAATGTTGTTTGGTGTTGGTTGGGGGATGCTTTGTGCACTTATATATCCGATTCTGTATTCTGTTTGTATTATATAACATATACTGTATATAGTTAGAGACAAATAGATCGATCGATAGATAGATAGATAGCTAGATAAATAAACAAGCAGGCAAGCAGGCAGGCAGACAGGCAGGCAGGCAGGCAGGCAGGCAGGCAGGCAGGCAGGCAAGCAAGCAAGCAGGCAGGCAGGCAAGAAGGCAAGCAGGCAGGCAAGCAAGCAGGCAAGCAAGCAAGCAAGAAAGCAAGCTAGCAAGCAGACAGACAGACAGACAGATAGACAGGTATACAAATACATACTTGAGCTGCGTTCGAGAGTGAGAGGCTGCGAGCCCTAATATATTCAAAAACTGTCGTTTGTTGCTGCCACTTTATCTTCCTTTTTATATGGTGGAATACTATTGTATTTTGTCTTATTTTTATCCTAGATTGGCATTTGTTTTATATGTCCAAATAGCGGGAGAGAAAAAAAATACAATAAGCATGTGAGTTTGTATGTGTGTTACTGTCTGTGTGAGTGCGCGCGTGTGTGTGTCCGTCCATGATGAATGCACATTGCAAAATATGTTGCGCGCACCTCATACATATACATGCACAGCGTTGTAGATGTGTTTATAGGCTATTAAATATACCTATTCGTAGCAGCTTCATTATTAATATGTATTAGCTCCTGTTCTCTTAACATTATTATGATTAATTTAAGTCAGGTCTTTGTGTTCCGAGTCGTATCCTTTCTCCAACACATTCAATAAGGCCTTAATTCCCTTGCAAAACCCTTTGTGTTGTCGACTTTATGACACCGTAACATAAAACGTGCGACTTTATAGCCTCGCGGAACTTGATCAAAAACTATTGTTGTTTCTTAAAAGGCGTGAATCGCGAAGGATTTATATACAGATCAGAGAGATTTACAAACAATTGACCTTTTGTCCTTCGCGCGAGCTTATCAGGGTGTTTGATCGTGTTTGGGTTTCAGAAAGGGAACTTGTAGGAAGATCCCTTTAATTGGCACAATGCGGAATTCGGCTGAACAGCACGGAGGGGGCTTTCGCGGCTAAACCTTCTGATATCTCACTGGTGTGTTTTCTTATTATCACTGCTTAAGATTTTAAGGAATTGCTAGACTTAAAACCGTCCAAATATTTTTTTTTCGAGGAGATTATTATCATTATTTATGTTATTTTCATCATCGTCACCATTATTATTTTTTTATTATGATGCCATTACCATTATTATTATTACCTACTACTACTACTATAGTTGTTTTTAGCATTGTTGCCTATTATTATTTTTTTTTTATCATGATTCTTGTTATTATTTTGATCGTGATAGATACTGCCCTAGTTATAATTGAAATAGTATACATGCCGCCCGCCCACCATCTATAGAATTTGCTTCTTCCCTCCTTCTTCAACCCCCCCCCCCCCCATCCTCTCCACCCCCACCACCCCACCCCCTCCAAGGTCAGGCGACGAAAGAATAAAAAAGAAAAAAAAAAGAAAAGAGGAAAAGAAATTAGAGCACTTAAGTCTTCTCTTTGACAATGTCTTTACTCAGCCCGCCGATACGCGACCCGGTTCTAGAGGTCTTTCCAGGTGTGGTTCCGGCTCGCGTAATCTCTCTCCGTCTTTCTCCTTTTATCTCGTTTTTTCTTCTTCTCTTTTTTTTTTTTTTTCTCTTATCGCAAGTCGACACGAATTTCTTAGATTTTGAGAGTGTCTGGAGATGTCAGGAGTGTCTTTTAGTATTTTCTTTATCTGGAAAGCAATTCGCGAGGATTTGTTTATTGTTTTTTTGTCTTGTTTTTGTGTTGGTATTGTTTTTTTCTGTTTTTATTTTTAATTTTGTTTCTTTCCGTTTTATTTCTTTTTATTGGTGTTATATCTCCATCGCTCATTTTCTTTTCTTTTTTTTGTCTCGTCTCATCTCTCTCTCTCTCTCTCTTCTCTCTCTCTCTCTCTCTCTCTCTCTCTCTCTCTCTCTCTCTCTCTCTCTCTCTCTCTCTCTCTCTCTCTCTCTCTCTCTCTCTCTTTCTCTCTCTCTTTCTCTCTCTCTTTCCCTCTCTCTTTCTTACTCTTACCCCCCCCCCTCCCCCTCACACATGTATATTTCTATCCATTTGCCTATCTATCACTCTGCCTGTCTGCCATTCTTTTCAAGCCCATGCTCACTTTCTCCAATGCCATGATTTGCATCCCCCATCACGGTTCCATTAATCACCAGGGAGGGACGCGCTGCAAAAAGCCCACAGCGAAATTCATTCCCAAAAACCTCGGCGAGAAGTGTAAAGGGAAAATGGCGGACCTCATACCCTCCGTTTAGGTCCCTTGTTTACATATGATAATGAGGCAATACAGGTGAATGTGGCATCATTAGGCCTCGGGTCATCACGCTGCCTGCTTCACCTGTCCGCCTGCTTGCTTTCCTGCTTTGCCTGCGTGGCTGCTGCCTCTGGGAAGGTGGATAATGAATTTTCGTTTTTTTAATGTTGTTATCATCACTGTTTTAGCTTTAATCTTTCATTCTTTCCTATTTTTTTTCTGGTTACATCTTGGATCTCCGAAAATAAAATGGTTAAGATCGACTAAGGACAGTGACATTGCCATTATATCTTATAAGGAAGTTCTAATTACCTTTGACACATATCAGGCTTGTCAACATTTCTGTATTTCATTTATCGGCTTCCCTTGGGAGAGTTGGATGCCCTTGCTTACGCGGATGTAGGTGATCGAAGCCTAGATTATAAAGGCTGATTTATGTCCATGAGTATATGTATGTATGTACACACACTCACACTCACACGCACACACACACACACACACACACACACACACACACACACACACACACACACACACACACACACACACACACACACACACACACACACACACACACACACACACACACACACAGACTGACTGACTGACAGATAGGTTGGCAGGCAGACATGAACATGGGAAAGAAAGAATAACAAAGCGCACTAAAGAAAATGTCAAGAAGATTGAATGAAAGAGAAAAGAGGAAGAGGCAACAGCAGTGGTTCATTAATCATCTTTCAGGAGATAATTGGCAAGGAATGTCTTCATTGTACAGGAGTTGAATGATTTTTATTTCCAGTGTGTAATTCATATCTACACATGGATGTCTAGGGATGTGTGTATGTATGTATCACTGTACCTATGTCTACATCTATATCTATATCTATCTATCTGTCTGTCTATCTATCTTTTTACCTAGTTATTTATATCTATATCTATCTGTCAATCTATCCATCTATCTATCTGTCTGTCTATCTATCTATCTATCTATCTGTATGATATATATATATATATATATATATATATATATATATAAAGAGAGAGAGAAAGAGAGAGAGAGAGAGAGAGAGAGAGAGAGAGAGAGAGAGAGAGAGAGAGAGAGAGAGAGAGAGAGAGAGAGAGAGAGAGAGACAGACAGACAGACAGACAGACAGACAGACAGACAGAGAAAGGCAGCTGTAAACAAGGAGCCAGACTTCCGGACGAAGGAAGTCCCCAGCGTGTTCTTGCTGCTCCTCCAGCGGGGATGCTGAGGATCAGTGCGCAAGGGGCGGGGGAGGGGCGGGGGAGGGGCGGGGGAGGGGCGGGGGAGGGGCGGGGATAAATGACTGTGATGGGATTGAGGAGATGGTGGGGGTAGAGGGGTATAGGGGTGGGATGTGAAGGAGTAGTGAGGGTGGGATTGAAGTTCGTGGGTTGATGTGTGTGTGTGTGTGTGGGGGGGGGGGGGGATAAAAAGGATGGGGTGGGAATGGTGTTGGGGTTTCATGGAGGGGATGAGGTTGGGGTTTGGGGAAGGGGATGAAGTTGGAGTACGAGCGAGGGGACGAGATTGGAGTATAAGGGAAAGGAAGAGGATGAAGGGATGAGATTAGGGCTTCAGGGAAGGGGTGTGGGGGGGGGGAGGGGATAGAGGGTTGGTGGTGATAAGGAGGGAATAAGGAGGAAATGCGAGGGAGGGTGAGGTTGGGGATAGAGGAGGGGTTAGCAATGTGAGGGAAAAGAAGGCTAGGGAAAGGGGGGATGTGAGGGAGGGGTAAGTGGGGAAGGAGAACAAAGGCCGGATCACATGCTGGGTGAAGGGGAGGCGGGAAGGGGAGGGGGAGAGGGTATTTCATTCCGTCTACGTTCGTCCTTGGTTAGTCTCAGAGGAGAGAAATGGGGGAGGGGTGAAGGAAAAGGAAAGAGGGAGACTGAAACAAAGGTGGGTACTGTAGGGGGTAAAAAAAAGGAAGAGAGAGAAAGGGAGAGAGAGAAGGAGAAGGAGAGGGAAAAGGAGAAGGAGTGGAGAGGGGGAGGGAGAAGGAGAAGGAGAAGGAGAAGGAGAAAGAGAAAGAGAAAGGAGAAAGAGAAAGAGAAAGAGAAAGAGAAAGAGAAAGAGAAAAAAGGAAGAGAAGAGAAGAGAAAGAGAGAGAGAGAGAGAGAGAGAGAGAGAGAGAGGAGAGAGAGGACCGATAGACTGATAGGCAGACATATTCAGAACGGAATGCAGAAAGGCACACGTACTCCTCTCCCTTCACCTCTCTCCTACCCCAACCCTCCCCCCCGTCCACCATTCCCCCCTCCCCCCCACCCCCCCCCCCCCCCACCCCCACCCCCACCCCCACACTACTCCCCCACCCTACTCCCCCATTATTCATATTCCCACACGCGCGCAAGAGTCTGTCAGTCCGTACTACTAAACAGCTGATTTCCGGTGCGAGCGGCGTACGTGCGTGCGTCTCAATGTGTCTTCTGTTTCTTTCGCGAGGGACTTGTCGCTGGAGAAAGTGCTGTGCTCAAAGAGCTTTTTTTTTTTTTTAGGTTTTATTTTCGTTTGGCTGCCTCTCGGTTTAACTTCCGATAGGTTATGAGTTATGTTCGGTATTTATAG
>NW_025918370.1:0-2500 GCF_019202785.1 Penaeus chinensis
ATAAATTTAAAAAAATTTTAAATTAGCTTAGAGCACCAACCTTAATCATGACATGCCTTATCATAAAAAAAAAACAATTCAATTAAACACGAAAGCCGATGCCCCCCTCAACGTGACAGGTAACGTGTTCAAAAATGTTCATGCTTTGGAACGCGCGAACGGACACGCACATACAGGAATTCATACATACATGCATACCTACACATATACACATTCACATTTACATACACACATACGTACAAACACACACACGTACATACATAATACATACACACACAAACATGCACGCACACACACGTTCACACACAAACATGCACGCACGCACCTCCGACCTCCTCAATCCCCAACACCCGCTGACATATCCACACAGGACAAGCACCCGAGTAGAAAATAGGAGAGCGCGCAACCAGCAACAAGCCAGAACCATACAAACGCAAAACAGACGACCTCTGCGCGCACACACACACAAAAAAAAAACACGACAGACAAACACGTCTCCCCCTTCTCCCTTCCCCTGCCCCTCCCCCTCTCCCCCTCCCTCTCCCCTGCCCCTCTCCCTTCTCTGCCCCCTACACACCCCCTTTCCGCAAATGCATATATTATCTCCCGCCGCAAAAGCTCTCGTCCCACGCATCACAGCGCATGCGCGTCGTGACACCGTGTGCACCAGCAGCTGTCTGTCTGTCTGTTCGTCCGTCCGTCCACAGAGACATGCATTCATTTATTCATTCATGCATTCACTCATTCATCCACTCATTCATTCCATCCGTCGCGCGGAGCACCTGCCAACCTGCATACCCTCTCCCCCCCTCCCCTGCACCACCCACGCCGCCTTGCCAGCCCGCCCACAACCACGCCCACAAAGGTCAAAACAAGCTAAATACTCCTAGTGGAGCATGAGACCCGCGTGTGTGGTACAGCAGACGCGCGTGCACAGATATGAGGGAGCGCATGCGTGTATGGCATTATGAAGGAAGAAGGGAGGGACTGTACGAAAGCATGGGTGGGTGGATGGTTCAGGGAGGGAGGGAGAGAAAAAGAAGGGGGAAGTGGAAGGGCACGGGGGAAAAAGGACCGACTAAACGTTAACGCGCACGCACGCACGCAGACATAAACACAGACACAGACACAGACACACACACGACCCAACGAGAGTGACACCTACTTGCCTCAAAAGGCTAATTACGGAGGGGAGACACCAAGAAAAATGGTAATCCCGAACGACACAGCAAGGAAGACTACGATAATAATGCCTGCCGAAGTAATCCCTTCCCGCCGCGCCTGTAATCCGGTCACGGCCTCTTGACTTAATCCCTACGGGGATTTCGATCTCATTTTGGCCTCGCCTCCTCTTAATCTCGTCTCTCACTCATTCTGGCTCTGTTACTCTGCAACTCTCTCTCTCTTTCTCTCTCTCTCTCTCTCTCTCTCTCTCTCTCTCTCTCTCTCTCTCTCTCTCTCTCTCTCTCTCTCTCTCTCTCTCTCTCTATCTCTCTCTCTCTCTCCATATGTACACTATACATGCATACATACATATACATATATAACAATTTCTTTCTAGCCCCTCCCCAGAAAAAAAAAAAAAAAAGAGAGAAAAAGAAAAAAATCTACATCTTATACACTAATACTATGGAAAAGAATGGGAGAAGGATGGGAGGAAGAAACAAGACAAAGAAAGAGAACCGAGAAAAGAAGCAGAAGAAGACAAGGGAAAGTAAAAGTAAAAGTATAAGTAGAGAAAAAAAAAAGCGAAAAGAACAATGAAAGGGACAACAAGAGGAACGGGGAGACGCGTGACAAAAGAAACGGGGAGAAACCGAGGATAGACAAATGGCCAAGCAAAATTCCGCTCCGTCACGCAAACACTCCAATCAGCGGACAGCTCTCGATCAGACAACATCGACGACAAAAATAATCGGTCATAGAACAAGCAGGCTCAGTCCGACTTCCCGCGTCCGATTACTAAACAACTTTGAAACTTCATTATATTTATATATGTTTTTTATATTGATTCATTCTTATAGGGGCGTAAGCTAAAATCTTACTGCAATTTAAATGGAAAACAGAACAGCAGAAATGAACGTCATATGGACATTAAACATTAAATACAAAAATGAAAACACAGACATATGGACGTGCAAATACAAACATAAAACACACACACACAAAAAGACACACACCAACTCGCCGCACGCCCACAACCAGCAACCCGACAATCGACAGGTGGGACAAGGGGGCACACGAACGGAAGGGGAGACGCCCAAAATACCCCCCTCCTTTTCTCTCCCCTTCCCCTTCCCCTTCCCCTCCACCTCCCCTTCTCTTCCCTTCCCCCTCCCTCGCCCCCTTCCGAGCAGTGACCCAACTCGACCCCTCGGGAGGGACCCGCCGAGGGGACGCCTTTCACGCCAACTTCCGCCCTCTCCCCTCGCACCTCTGCTGACCTTCCCCTCCCTCTCTCCCTCTCCCCCTCTCCCTTTTCGCCTTTCACGTTTTTCTT